>NC_069510.1:100532566-100807566 GCF_027579735.1 Bombina bombina
CCAACAGGAAAGGGCAAAGAGTCCCAGCAAAGCTGGCCATATAGTCCCTCCTAGGCTCCGCCCACCCCAGTCATTCTCTTTGCCGTTGCACAGGCAACATCTCCACGGAGATGGTTAAGAGTTTTTGGTGTTTAAATGTAGTTTTTTATTCTTCTATCAAGTGTTTGTTATTTCAAAATAGTGCTGGTATGTACTATTTACTCTGAAACAGAAAAAGATGAAGATTTCTGTTTGTGAGAGGAAGATGATTTTAGCAGACAGTAACTAAAATCGATTGCTGTTTCCACATAGGACTGTTGAGATGAAGTAACCTCAGTTGGGGGAAACAGTTAGCAGACTTTTCTGCTTAAGGTATGACTAGCCATATTTCTAACAAGACTGTGTAATGCTGGAAGGCTGTCATTTTTCCCCTCATGGGGATAGGTAAGCCATTTTCTTAGTCTCAAACAGAATAAAGGGCTTAATATGGGCTATAAAACTGGTAGACACTTTTATGGGCTAAATCGATTGCTTTATTTGGGCATTTTTTACATGTTTATGCTGATATTTCACATTTATAAGCTTGGGGAACGTTTTTTAACGGCAGGCACTATGTTAGACACCTTTTCCAGTCAGGGAGGGCCTTCCCAGTTGTAGGCTGAGCCTCATTTTCGCGCCATTACTGCGCAGTTGTTTTTGAGAGCAAGACATGCAGATGCATGTGTGAGGACCTGAAAATAGCTGGAAAAGTTTCTAGAAGGCGTCATTTGGTATCGTATTCCCCTCTGGGCTTGGTTAGGTCACAGCAAAAGCTGTAGCTAGGACTGTATAGGGGTTAAATTTGTAAACGGCTCCGGTTCCGTTATTTTAAGGGTTAAAGCTCTGAAATTTGGTGTGCAATACTCTTAATGCTTTAAGACACTGTGGTGAAATTTTTGAACAATTCCTTCATAGTTTTTCACATATTCAGTAATAAAGTGTTTCTGTTTAAAATTTAAAGAGACAGTAACGGTTTTGTTTTAAAACGGTTTTTGTGCTTTATTAACAAGTTTAAGCCTGTTTAACATGTCTGTGCCTTCGGATAAGCTATGTTCTATATGTATGAAAGCCAATGTGTATCCCCATTTAAATTTGTGTGATAATTGTGCCACAGCGTCCAAACAAAGTAAGGACAGTACTGCCACAGATAATGAAATTGCCCAAGATGATTCCTCAGATGAGGGGAGTAGACATGATACTACATCATCTCCTACTGTGTCTACACCAGTTTTGCCCACGCAGGAGGCCCCTAGTACATCTAGCGCGCCAATGCTTATTACCATGCAACAATTGACGGCTGTAATGGATAACTCCATAGCAAATATTTTATCCAAAATGCCTGCATATCAGAGAAAGTGCGATTGCTCTGTCTTAAACACTGAAGAGCAGGAGGGCGCTGATGATAATTGTTCTGTCATACCCTCACACCAATCTGAAGTGGCCATGAGGGAGGTTTTGTCAGATGGGGAAATTTCAGATTCAGGAAAAATTTCTCAACAAGCTGAACCTGATGTTGTGACATTTAAATTAGAACATCTCCGCGCACTGCTTAAGGAGGTGTTATCTACTCTGGATGATTGTGACAACTTGGTCATTCCAGAGAAATTATGCAAAATGGACAAGTTTCTAGAGGTTCCGGTGCACCCCGACGCTTTTCCTATACCCAAGCGGGTGGCGGACATAGTGAATAAAGAGTGGGAGAAGCCCGGCATACCTTTTGTTCCCCCTCCTATATTTAAGAAATTATTTCCTATGGTCGACCCCAGAAAGGACTTATGGCAGACAGTCCCTAAGGTCGAGGGGGCAGTTTCTACTTTAAACAAGCGCACTACTATTCCTATCGAGGATAGTTGTGCTTTCAAAGATCCTATGGATAAAAAATTGGAAGGTTTGCTTAAAAAGATTTTTTTACAGCAAGGTTACCTTCTACAACCCATTTCGTGCATTGTTCCTGTCACTACTGCAGCGTGGTTCTGGTTCGAGGAACTAGAAAAGTCGCTTGGTAGAGAGACTCCATATGAGGAGGTTATGGACAGAGTTCATGCACTTAAGTTGGCTAACTCTTTTATTTTAGATGCCGCCTTGCAATTAGCTAGATTAGCGGCGAAAAATTCAGGGTTTGCAATTGTGGCACGTAGAGCGCTTTGGCTAAAGTCTTGGTCAGCGGATGTATCATCCAAGACAAAATTGCTTAACATCCCTTTCAAAGGTAAAACTCTCTTCGGACCAGAATTGAAAGAGATTATCTCAGACATCACTGGGGGAAAGGGCCACGCCCTTCCACAAGATAGGCCGTTCAAGGCCAAGAATAAGTCTAATTTTCGTTCCTTTCGCAATTTCAGGAACGGACCGGCCTCTAATTCTGCATCCTCTAAGCAAGAGGGTAATGCCTCACAGCCCAAACCAGCCTGGAAACCTATGCAAGGCTGGAACAAGGGTAAGCAGGCCAAGAAGACTGCTGCTGCTAACAAGACAGCATGAAGGAGTAGCCCCCGATCCGGGACCGGATCTAGTAGGGGGCAGACTCTCTCTCTTTGCTCAGGCTTGGGCAAGAGATGTTCAGGATCCCTGGGCACTAGAAATAGTTTCTCAGGGTTATCTTCTGGAATTCAGGGAACTACCTCCAAGGGGAAGGTTCCACATGTCTCACTTATCCTTAAACCAAATAAAGAGACAGGCGTTCTTACATTGTGTAGAAGACCTGTTAAAAATGGGAGTGATACACCCAGTCCCAATAAAAGAACAGGGAATGGGATTTTATTCAAATCTGTTTGTAGTTCCCAAAAAAGAGGGAACATTCAGACCAATTTTGGATCTGAAGATCCTAAACAAATTTCGCAGGGTACCATCGTTCAAAATGGAAACCATTCGAACGATTCTACCCACTATCCAGGAAGGTCAATTTATGACTACCGTGGATCTAAAGGATGCGTACCTACATATTCCTATCCACAAAGAACATCATCAGTTCCTAAGGTTCGCCTTTCTGGACAAACATTACCAGTTTGTGGCCCTCCCATTCGGGTTAGCCACTGCTCCAAGGATTTTCACAAAGGTACTCGGGTCCCTTCTAGCGGTTCTAAGGCCGAGGGGCATTGCAGTAGTACCATACCTGGACGACATTCTAATACAAGCGTCGTCCCTGTCAAAAGCAAAGGCTCATACAGACATTGTTCTGGCCTTTCTCAGATCGCACGGATGGAAGGTGAACGTAGAAAAAAGTTCTCTGTCTCCGTCAACAAGAGTTCCCTTCTTGGGAACAATAATAGATTCCTTAGAAATGAGGATTTTTCTGACAGAGGTCAGAAAATCAAAGCTTCTAAGCGCTTGTCAAGTTCTTCATTCTGTTCCACGTCCTTCCATAGCTCAGTGCATGGAAGTAGTAGGGTTGATGGTTGCAGCAATGGACATAGTTCCTTTTGCACGAATTCATCTAAGACCATTACAACTGTGCATGCTCAAACAGTGGAATGGGGACTATACAGACTTGTCTCCAATGATTCAAGTAGATCAGAAGACCAGAGATTCACTCCGTTGGTGGCTGACCCTGGACCATCAATCCAAGGGAATGAGCTTCTGCAGACCAGAGTGGGTCATTGTCACGACCGACGCCAGTCTAGTGGGCTGGGGCACGGTCTGGGAATCCCTGAAGACTCAGGGACTATGGTCTCGGGAAGAGTCTCTTCTCCCGATAAACATTCTGGAACTAAGAGCGATTTTCAATGCTCTCAGAGCTTGGCCTCAAATAGCAAAGGCCAGATTCATAAGATTCCAATCAGACAACATGACGACCGTTGCGTATATCAATCATCAGGGGGGAACAAGGAGTTCCCTGGCGATGAAAGAAGTGACCAAAATAATACAATGGGCGGAGGACCACTCCTGCCATCTATCTGCGATCCACATCCCAGGTGTGGAAAACTGGGAAGCGGATTATCTGAGTCGTCAGACTTTCCATCCGGGGGAGTGGGAACTCCATCCGGAGATCTTTGCGCAACTGACTCAATTATGGGGCATTCCAGACATGGATCTGATGGCGTCTCGTCAGAACTTCAAGGTTCTGTGTTACGGGTCCAGATCCAGGGATCCCAAGGCGACTCTAGTAGATGCACTAGTAGCACCTTGGACCTTCAACCTAGCTTATGTGTTTCCACCGTTTCCTCTCATTCCCAGGCTGGTAGCCAGGATCAAACAGGAGAGGGCCTCGGTGATCTTGATAGCTCCTGCGTGGCCACGCAGGACTTGGTATGCAGACCTGGTGAATATGTCATCGGTTCCACCATGGAAGCTACCTTTGAGACAGGACCTTCTTGTTCAGGGTCCATTCGAACATCCAAATCTGGTCTCCCTCCAGCTGACGGCTTGGAGATTGAACGCTTGATTCTTTCAAAGCGTGGGTTTTCAGATTTACCATAAAATATGGAAAAAATATATCTGTTGGTGTGAATCCAAAGGATTCCCATGGAATAAGATAAAAATCCCTAAGATTCTCTCCTTTCTACAAGAAGGTTTGGAGAAAGGATTATCTGCAAGTTCTCTAAAGGGACAGATCTCTGCTTTATCTGTCTTACTACACAAAAGACTGGCAGCTGTGCCAGATGTTCAAGCATTTGTTCAGGCTCTGGTTAGGATCAAGCCTGTTTACAGACCTTTGACTCCTCCCTGGAGTCTAAATCTAGTTCTTTCAGTTCTTCAAGGGGTTCCGTTTGAACCTTTACATTCCATAGATATTAAGTTACTATCTTGGAAAGTTTTGTTTTTAGTTGCTATTTCTTCTGCTAGAAGAGTTTCTGAGTTATCTGCTTTGCAGTGTTCTCCGCCTTATCTGGTGTTCCATGCAGATAAGGTGGTTTTGCGTACTAAGCCTGGTTTTCTTCCAAAGGTTGTTTCTAACAAGAATATTAACCAGGAGATAGTTGTTCCTTCTTTATGTCCGAATCCAGTTTCAAAGAAGGAACGTTTGTTACACAATTTGGACGTAGTCCGTGCTCTAAAATTCTATTTAGAGGCTACAAAAGATTTCAGACAAACATCTTCTTTGTTTGTTGTCTATTCTGGTAAAAGGAGAGGTCAAAAAGCGACTTCTACCTCTCTTTCCTTTTGGCTTAAAAGCATCATCCGATTGGCTTACGAGACTGCCGGACGGCAGCCTCCTGAAAGAATTACAGCTCACTCCACTAGGGCTGTAGCTTCCACATGGGCCTTCAAGAACGAGGCTTCTGTTGACCAGATAAGGCAGTAAGGCAGCGACTTGGTCTTCACTGCACACTTTTGCCAAATTTTACAAATTTGATACTTTTGCTTCTTCGGAGGCTATTTTTGGGAGAAAGGTTTTGCAAGCTGTGGTGCCTTCCGTTTAGGTAACCTGATTTGCTCCCTCCCTTCATCCGTGTCCTAAAGCTTTGGTATTGGTTCCCACAAGTAAGGATGACGCCGTGGACCGGACACACCAATGTTGGAGAAAACAGAATTTATGCTTACCTGATAAATTACTTTCTCCAACGGTGTGTCCGGTCCACGGCCCGCCCTGATTTTTTAATCAGGTCAGATTAATTATTTTCTCTAACTACAGTCACCACGGTACCATATGGTTTCTCCTATATATTTTCCTCCTGTCCGTCGGTCGAATGACTGGGGTGGGCGGAGCCTAGGAGGGACTATATGGCCAGCTTTGCTGGGACTCTTTGCCATTTCCTGTTGGGGAAGAGATATTCCCACAAGTAAGGATGACGCCGTGGACCGGACACACCGTTGGAGAAAGTAATTTATCAGGTAAGCATAAATTCTGTTTTTCCTAATTTTTTGGGCCTATGGGCCATTGCTGGGAAATCTGCTGAGCCACCAGAACAGTTAATTAATTAATTTCCATTTTCTTTCTTATGGTAGTGAGAGTCCACAAGACCTTACTCTCAGGAAATACATCACCTGGCCACCAGGAGGAGACACCCTACACCAGAACTCCCTCCTACTTCCCCTCTCCTCCCAGTAGCCTCGTCTAGAATAAGCCAACAATTGAAGTGTTTTCTGCAACATAAAAAGAAACTTGTGGATAGTTCATAGAAGAGAGGGGCCAGGAGAGTACTGTAGGTGCTATATCATTATGCTGGCTGGCTTTTTGTTAGCTATTTGTTCGGCTCAAAGAGTATCAGAGTTATCAGCTCTGTTTTGTGATCCAATTGAAAAACACAGTGTATACAAAATAAGATAAGGATATGTCACAGAGTCCAAAGAGGAAGGACCGGAATAGTGTCCCAAAACGTACTTGATTGTAGTGATGTGATGATCTTCATCCACCTCACAGGAAAGAAGGAAAACACAAAATAGTGAAACCTATTAGGGAATATGGTGTCACCACAGAGGAATAGTACTCACACTTTTCTGAGCTATGACTAAGCTCTTAGTTGGCAGATTGGTATAAAGCCCCACGGCTCCCCTAAAGACTCAGGAAACTCAGGAACTCCAAAGTGGATTAAAGACAATATTTATTCCAAAAACATAGGACAGAAATACAGACTGTATACACAAGATAATAGCATAGCATACAAGAAAGCATTCTCACCTGTGAGTGTATATTTTTTAAGTCCTTTAAAGACATGTAATATCCAACGTACGTTTCACCGATATGCTGTCAGCTTGAAAAACAAATGCATATGTTGTGGATCTGATTACACTGCAGTCTTGTGACCGTTAAAATTATGACGTAGGCCACGTAGCTCCTCAGTTTAGTGGGTATTGCGTGTAGGAGAAAACCCAGGTTGCCCACCATGATTGGCTAATGTAAATTAGCTTCACAGTGAGTTTAGAAAATGTTGATGGAAGATTGCGACAAAATAAACTCATAATGGAAAACACAAGATATTAGACCTATTTTGTAATATATATTTACCTTGAGAATGATAAAATAAAATTATTTGCCTTTTATATCCCTTTAATCCATTTTTTCTCCCCCTGTATCATATGACAGCCATCAGCCAATCAGAAAATGCATATACATATGTACTGTGCACTTCTGCACATGCTTAGTAGGAGCTTGAGCTTCAGAAATTATGTAAATAAAAAGATTGGGCATGTTTTGATATGGGAAGTTTTTTTTTAATTGTATGCTTTATTATGACTTTAGTGGCCCTTTATTATAACCCCTTAAGTATTTGCAACGTGAGGTGAATAAGTTGAGATGCATCTGTATTTGTGACTAAGGGGCCTATCTATCAAGCTCCGTATGGAGCTTGAAGCCCCGTGTTTCTGGCGAGCCTTCAGGTCTAAAAACCACTGCTCCATAACCTGTCCGCCTGCTCTGAAGAGGTGAACATACATCACCACAATTCAACCCGATCGAATACGATCGGGTTGATTGACACCCCCCTGCTGGTGGCCGTGAATCTGCAGGGGGCGGCATTGCACCAGCAGTTCACAAGAGCTGCTGGTGCAATGCTGAATGCGGAGAGCGTATTGCTCTCCCCATTCAGCAATGTTTGTCGGACATGATCTGCTGATCGTATCATGTCGGACAGACACATAATAAATAGGCCCCCATGACACATAAGATGGACAGCACTTATCTTTGTTTTAATAGCATGTTGTTACTTTTTTAAACTGGATCAATAAAGTATTTGTGGACTTTAAAGGGACATTAAACACTTTGAGATGGTAATATAAAATGATAAATCGTATTGTATCCCCTTTTCCTGTAATTCCATTATGAAATTATGAGCTTTTCAGTTCCTGTTAGAAATGAAAGTGCAGAACACTGTTATATTCCACACAGCCATTGGCTGCACACTCTAGTGACCTATTTATAACTGTCCCTAATTGGCCACAGCAGAGAAGGTAACCTAAGTTACAACATGGCAGCTCCCATTGTTTTAAAAACACTAAAACTTTACACTTATTTTGTCACTATTTAAACAACTAATGAAACTTTAAAAAAATACATCTACATGTTATTCTCAGACTAATCGTTTCTCTGAATGCATTATTCTATCTAGCATTTATTTAGTGTTCAATGACCCTTTAAAGGTTGCCAACTTATTTTTACGTGTATGTAGCTAGTTGTATTGGTCTGTTCTGGTTACGTTCTGTCAAGAAGGTACTACATTGTCCCCTAACCACTTGATGCTAAATACACCCAAAACATCTGCTGTGTTATGTGATGGGGTTTTAAGGGAATGAAGAGAGAACTGTAACAGACAGTATATAAGAGGAACAATCATGCAATTCATAGACGTTGCTTATTACTGTTATTTTAGATATGGAAGAACATGTGGTTTTCTATTTCTTGCATAAGAATGATGACATTGCACTGCAGGATTTGATTATTATTATTGGATATTATTATACTATATTATGTACCAACATTCTCTACTGCAAAATTAGATATTTTTTTGCTAAAGGAACATCAAAGTATTTCTTTTTTGTTTCGGTTGGTGCATTGAAAAGAGGACAATTAATAATTTATTAAAGCTGTTTGTTTTTTTTCATGTTATGTTAAACACATGCTTTCTACTAGTTTTGAAATCTGTGTAAACAGCTTTAAACAGGCATGTTACCCATATGCTGCATCACTTGAAAGCAGCAGGAATGGAAAGCACTAACAAAAAAAATCACATGAATATCTCTGTAAAAAAAAAAAAAAGTTAACTTGCAGTAAACACATCAAAATGTAGGCATCTAATCTTTATGGCATGTGCAGACACAGTCACTTTCTTTTCCTTTTCAGTTCAAGGAAATCTTGCGAGATTGCAGGGAAATCCCGTGAGATCGCAAAAAAGTAATGTGTGAACTCAGTGATGATGCTGATTGGCTAAGAGGAGAGGAGATAAATGGTAACTGCTCACAGAGTAGTTATTCTGGGGTGTCAGCCTTAAGTTTTTCCTAAAGAGAACTCCTCATATACATCATTCGTTTTGTTTTTGTTTTCAGTTTTATCAGAGATAATGGAGACTTTATGCTAAACATATATTTAACTTTGTATAACTAGTACCAGTTTAATTACATTCTAACATTTACTAAGAGGTTGCATCAGCGCAGAATCTATGCCACTTTCCCATTAATAGACAGTCAGACAGTCAGTCTTACTGCTGCATGTGATCCCCCTCAATACACAACCCCCCAAACTACCTAACCACCTTAGACCCCCCCAGCACAAATGTAATATTCTCAAGCACTGGGTAGTATGTCGCTGTTATAATTTACGTCACACCAGCACAAGCATTAATGGTAGCCCAGTATGTTTAGCCTATGGGGTCGATTTATCAAAGGCTTTCGCCAGCCTTTGAGCCCCTACAGCTGCAGGTTCTCACAAGAGAACCTGCTCGCCGTATTTAACAAGCAGCGGTCATTAAACCGCTGCTTTCCTAACCTTTCGCCACCTCTAAGGTGGCGAAATTCAATCTCTGTGGTCTAGTCCTTGACATCTCCTGTCCGCACGTGATTGGCTGTGTGGGGGCAGGATTGCACGCGAGAACAAAATAGCGCTCGTGTGCGACTGTAAATTCCTACAGGGAAATTCGCCCTGCCAGAGGCGAGCAGCGGTGGACAGGGGAGCGTATATGCGCCCCTGTTCCCCTCAGCTTGATAAATCTAGCCCTATATCCTCAGAGATTAGGGTTGTCACCTAGCAGTATTTTACCGACAAGGGGTCAGATTGCGAGTGGATCTCTATTTAATGCTCCCGCTCGAGCATTAACTGTGCTAGAATTTTGGTTTTTTTGCTCATTGGATTGCGCTCATATAATGAGTTGAAAGTAAACTGTTTTCACTCTCACGCAAACCTGATGAGTGCAAAAAATCTGGTTAAAATATCTCATTTAGGTTCACGTATTCCTCCATAGAAGTCAATGGAGCACAAAAAGTGGGGAAAAAAACACCCTACTCGCGCATAAACCAAATTACATATTCTCAAACGGCTAGATTACGAGTTTTGCGTTATTAGTAAAAAAGCAGCGTTAAGGCTCATAACGCTGCTTTTTCACTTCCGCTACTATTACGAGTCTTGTAGGTACAGATGTCCCGCACACTTTTTTGGCCGTACCACAAATTAACTTACGCAATTTTCCCCTGAAGATCCACTTACAGTTTTGAAGAGCCTACATCCATCCTCAACGAAGTCGGCAGAAGTCCTCAATGAAGTGGCAAGAAGTCCTCAATGAAGCCTGGAGAAGTCTTCATCCAAGCCGGCAGAAGTGGTCCTCCAGACGGACAGAAGTCTTCATCCAGATGGCATCTTCTATCTTCATCCATCCAGCGCGGAACGGCCTCATCTTCAAAACATCCGGCGCGGAGCATCCTCTTCAAACGAAGTCTTCTTCCCGAATGAAGGTTCCTTTAAATGATGTCATCCAAGATTGCATCCCTTGAATTCCGATTGGCTGAATTCTATCAGCCAATCGGAATTAAAGGTGAAAAAATCCTATTGGCTGATGCAATCAGCTAATAGGATTGAGCTTGCATTCTATTAGCTGTTCCAATCAGCCAATAGAATGCGAGCTTAATCCTATTGGCTGATTGGATCAGCCAATAGGATTGAAGCTCAATCCTATTGGCTGATTGCATCAGCCAATAGGATTTTTTCACCTTTAATTCCGATTGGCTGATAGAATTCAGCCAATCGGAATTCAAGGGACACCATCTTTGATGACGTCATTTAAAGGAACCTTCATTCGGGAAGAAGACTTAGTTTGAAGAGGATGCTCCGCGCCGGATGTCTTGAAGATGGAGCCGCTCCGCGCCGGATGGATGAAGATAGAAGATGCCATCTGGATGAAGACTTCTGCCTGTCTGGAGGACCACTTCTGCCGGCTTGGATAAAGACTTCTCCCGGCTTCGTTGAGGACTTCTTGCCGCTTCGTTGAGGACTTCTCCCGGCTTCATTGAGGATGGATGTCGGCCCTTCAAAACTGTAAGTGGATCTTCAGGGGTTAGTGTTAGGTTTTTTTTAAGGGTTTATTGGGTGGGTTTTATTTTTAGGTTAGGGTTTTGGCAGCAATAGAGCTAAATGCCCTTTTCAGGGCAATGCCCATCCAAATGCCCTTTTCAGGGCAATGGGGAGCTTAGGTTTTTTTGTGGTGCTTAAGACAAGTATGTGGTTGGTGATTGGAGTGTTCATATCTATGCCAACTCCTTATTGGCTCACTGTCTCTATGGCCAATATTTATCATCTGCCAGATGGACAGTATTCGCTGTCTGTCCGGGATCGCAAAATGCGGGCAACATATTGCAGCAATACACTGCCCGTATTTAACATTACACAAGCATTTGCTTGTGCAATGCTGCGCCCATGCTCGCACTAGACCAATTGTGCCCAAGTAGGGGGTTGTCAATCACCCCTGGGGAAAGTACCCAGGGTGATTATATCTGCCAGCTTATAGCTCATGTGAGCCTACAGCAATCGACCCCCAGAGCTGCATACGCAGCTTGATAAATGGGGCCTAGTCCTTGACATCTCCTGTCCGCACATGATTGGCTGTGTGCAGGCAGGGGGCAGGATTGCACGCGAGCGCAAAATAGCGCTTGTGTGTGACTGTAAATTCCTACAGGGAAATTTGCCCCGCCAGAGGCGTGCAGTGGAGGACAGGGGCACATATATGCACCCCTGTTCCCCTCAGCTTGATAAATCTAGCCCTATATCCTCAGAGATTAGGGTTGTCACCTAGCAGTATTTTACCGACAAGGGGTCAGATTGGGAGTGGATCTCTATTTAATGCTCCTGCTCGAGCATTAACTGCGCTAGAATTTTGGATTTTTTTGCTCATTGGATTGCGCTCGTATAATGAGTTGAAAGTAAACTGTTTTCACTCTCACGCAAACCTAATGAGCGCAAAAAAATTGGTCAAAATATCTCATGCAGGTTCACGTATTCCTCCATAGAAGTCAATGAAGCACAAAAAGTGGGGGAAAAACACCCTACTCGCGCACAAACCAAATCACATATTCTCAAACGGCTAGAATACGAGTTTTGCGTTATTAGTAAAAAAGCAGCGTTAAGGCTCATAACGCTGCTTTTTCACTACCGCTGCTATTACGAGTCTTGTAGGTACAGCTGTCCCGCACACTTTTTTGGCCGTACCACAAATTAACTTACGCAATTTTCCCCTGAAGATCCACTTACAGTTTTGAAGAGCCGACATCCATCCTCAACGAAGCTGGGAGAAGTCCTCAACGAAGCGGGAAGAAGTCCTCAATGAAGCCTGGAGAAGTCTTCATCCAAGCCGGCAGAAGTGGTCCTCCAGACGGACAGAAGTCTTCATCCAGATGGCATCTTCTATCTTCATCCATCCGGCGCGGAACGGCTCCATCTTCAAGACATCCGGCGAGGAGCATCCTCTTCAAACGAAGTGTTCTTCCCGAATGAAGGTTCCTTTAAATGATGTCATCCAAGATTGCGTCCCTTGAATTCCGAATGGCTGATAGAATTCTATCAGCTAATCGGAATTAAAGGTGAAAAAATCCTATTGGCTGATGCAATCAGCTAATAGGATTGAGCTTGCATTCTATTGGCTGTTCCAATCAGCCAATAGAATGCAAGCTTAATCCTATTGGCTGATTGGATGTCTTGAAGATGGGGCCGCTCTGCGCCGGATGGATGAAGATAGAAGATGCCATCTGGATGAAGTCTTCTGCCTGTGTGGAGGACCACTTCTGCCGGCTTGGATAAAGACTTCTCCCGGCTTCGTTGAGGACTTCTTGCTGCTTTGTTGATGACTTCTCCCGGCTTCATTGAGGATGGATGTCGGCCCTTCAAAACTGTAAGAGGATCTTCAGGGGTTAGTGTTAGGTTTTTTTAAGGGTTTATTGGGTGGGTTTTATTTTTAGGTTAGGGTTTGGGCAGCAATAGAGCTAAATGCTTTTTTAAGGGCAATGCCCATCCAAATGCCCTTTTCAGGGCAATGGGGAGCTTAGGTTTTTTGTGGTGCTTAAGACAAGTATGTGGTTGGTGATTGTAGTGTTGATATCTATGCCAACTCCTTTTTGGCTCACTGTCTATATGGCCAATATTTATCATCTGCCAGATGGACAGTATTCGCTGTCTGTCCGGGATCGCAATATGCGGGCAGCATATTGCAGCAATACACTGCCCGTATTTAACATTACACAAGCATTTGCTTTTGCAATGCTGCGCCCATGCTTGCACTAGCCCAATTGTGCCCAAGTAGGGGGTTGTCAATCACCCCTGGGGAAAGTAACCCAGGGTAATTATATCCGCCAGCTTATAGCTCATGCGATCGACCCCCAGAGCTGCATACGCAGCTTGATAAATGGGGCCTATGTGTTCAAACCCTTTGCACAATGATTTGGTTTAAATAAACAATGATCTAATAAAATAGACCATCTTATTTTTGCGTAATAATTTTCCTTTAAAGTGGATCCTTATGTGAGTCATTTCTCTCAGCTGCAGTGCTATAAAGTTATGCTAGCACTTTATACTGACTGTACCCTGGATCCAATGATGCATAATAAGATTGCTCAACCATTTCCTTTGTTTTGTAAAGAATTTACTGGCATCTGTTATTGTTGTCTTGAGGTTTGCATCCTCAGTTTATCCGAGGGACATCATTTCTCATGTTAAGTGTAAAATCCTTATTTTATTATTCACTGGAAATTACATCATCATCTCCATTTCCACATAGGCCCTAAATGACAAGGATTTCTGGATGCAAGAAAACAACACATATTAGAAGGACAAACCTACTTTATGTCTAAGGTATTTATTGCCAGCTGACAGGAAACGTGACGTATAGGGCAATCCAGGAAAATGATATCCTATATAAAAACAGACGAAGGGTCATCATTAAACAAGGGTGTATGCTGTTCTTCAGTGCTCTCACAGGGGCATATTCCAGCACTGCAGATTATTTTTTCAGTACGTTTTATTAAAACATGAAAATCCTTAAAGGGACATAAAAACACAATTTGTTTTCTTTTATTATTCAGATAGAGAATAAAAAAAAATTAAAATGTAATTACATTTTTATTGCGGTAATAAGAACATAAAGTAAGAATAAAAACAGAGCAGGGGACACAAATCACTAAAGGTTTAGGGGTAGATTTATTAGGCAGCAGATGCTGCTTTCTACGCCTATCGTTTCCGGCTAAAGTGGCGGACTGAAATCATCCCGATCCGATCATCCGATGCGATGGGGATGATTGACACCCCCTGCTAGCGGACAATTGGCTCCGAGTGAGCAGGGGGCCACATTGAACAAGCATTTCACAAAAAATGCTTGTGCAATGTTAAATGCCGACAGCGTATGCCGTCCGCAATTAGTGATATCGAGCAGACATGATTCGCTATAGCGAATCATGTCCACTCGACATTTGTTAAATCTACCCCATCATGTGAATAAGAAGATGCAAGGAGCTATAATATGCTCAAGCATATATGTTAAATCTGAAACCATTGATTATGAAAGAAATATGTTTGTAGTTATGGAGCTAATTTACCTCCATAACTACAAAGGCCACTCTTGGGCCTGTAAAATTGAGGGAAAATAAAGTAACAGAGGTCTTCTAGCTGGTCTAGGATTTACTTTTGGACTCATGAATAAATTGAAATATAAATAAAATAAATGAATACCTGCATAAAGGTAAAATATTAGGTATTTAATGCTTGAAAACCTTAACCCAGTAACCCACTGTGAAACAATAAAATTTTACATGCATTTGATCATAACATTTTCAAATAACTATTACTATACAAAACCATACTCCAGCTTGAATACGATACGAAATCTGAAACTGACCAGTTCCTCAGGGAACAGCTTTTAGTACAAATGAGATTATAACTGCACATATTGTCAACTGTTTTATCTGAATGATTGCAAAGCTCAAACCTTAAGCAATGAATTGACAATATACTCTAGAGACAGTATACATGCTAATAAAAGAAAAACTTGTAACTGGGTGTGATGCCAATTATTAACCTGCTCTAAGTCAAATGTATACAAACATTTGTGTGATATAAAAAGCACTATAAACCAAAGTGATGGGGGGGACGTTGCACAGGATTAGTATTCTATTTTAAACTAACTGCACTGTTAAATAGTTACCCAATATATAACTGCAAGGTGTTACATATCAAAATAATACAGTCAACATGAGGAGCAAACACCGGCAAATATAATATCTAACACCTCACAAGGAGTTCAAAACAATACTTGTTAATAAGTTATCCCCCTTACAAAGGCAGCTACTTAGATATATAAACATGTTAAAAACTATACCTACAAACAAAAACACTCACAAATAGTATAACAGAATATTGTAATTAGCATTGTTCTGCATACTGTCTCTATTACATGTAGGCTTAGCAAAAAGGAATTCTAATTAAAAATTAGGGACTGTATCCAAAGAAAAACACTGTCCCTGTCAGCCGCTTTGGAATCAGTCCGGAATGCAACCCAACTGCTAGCGTGAATAGAAAGCACACGCTAGCACACTGAGAAATATCCAGGACGTGACCCACTCAGGAAACAGATGAGAAAGATAACAAAAATAATTATTGCTCCAGTATGCAGGGAAGCCACAAAGGAAAAAACGTCCCTTTAAGCAGGTCAAAGAATATAAAGGAAATGCTCTTATTTGCAGCTTTGAAAAAAGGTCCTCTTTAGCAGGCTTGTAAAAAAGGCAAAGTTCTCTTTTGCAGCTTGTAAAAGTAAATGTCCCTTTAAGCAGGATAATAACAAAACAGAAAGGCAAAGTTCACTTTTGCAGCTTGTAAAAGTAAATGTCCCTTTAAGCAGGCTTATAACAAACAGAAAGGCAAAGTTCTCTTTTGCAGCTTGTAAAAGTAAATGTCCCTTTAAGCAGGCTTATAACAAACAGAAAGGCAAAGTTCTCTTTTGCAGCTTGTAAAAGTAAATGTCCCTTGAAGCAGGCTTATAACAAACAGAAAGGCAAAGTTCTCTTTTGCAGCTTGTAAAAGTAAATGTCCCTTTAAGCAGGCTTATAACAAACAGAAAGGCAAAGTTCTCTTTTGCAGCTTGTAAAAGTAAATGTCCCTTTAAGCAGGCTTATTTATAAAAGAAAAGATTGAGGATTAAGGCAAGGTCAGGCAGGCAGAAGTCGGTATCCAAACATCAGCAAAAAGGGTTAAGGCAAAAGGCTTGGTCAGGCAGGCAAAAGTCGGTATCAAAACATCAGCAAAAAGGGTTAAGGCAAAAAGCTTGGTCAGGCAGGCAGAAGTCGGTGCACAAGGAAACAGAATTTTGATATGGTACTCACAAACTCCAAGGGGAACAAACAAACGGGCCCCGAGTAAGATCTCCCGCCGTGGTTTAAAGGCAGGAGCGGCAACGTCATCAGAGGGGTGTGTCGAGAAAGCGTCACGTTGCTAAGCAACGTGACGTCATTCACACAGAGAAGATCCGGGAGCCGCGGTGACACGGCAATGAACGGACAGAATCATGACAGCACCCCCCTCCTCAAGGACCCCTCCGGGGGACAGGACCAGGCCTATCAGGATGAGTCTTGTGGAAGGCCTTGATCAAAGTAGGAGCATTTACTTGATGAGCCGGTTCCCAAGAACGTTCCGTGACTGGATAACCCTTCCAATGAATGAGATAATACAATTTCTTGCCACGCAGCTTGGAATCCAGAATATGGCTGATCTCAAACTCAGGGTGTCCATGCACAAATAAAGGTGGAGGTTTAGAAAAAGGCTTAGAATATCTGTTAGTCATCACAGGTTTCAAAAGAGAAACATGAAATACCGGATGGACTTTGAGAGTCTTGGGTAAAGCCACCCGATAAGCAGTGGAACACACCTGACCCAGTATTCGGAAAGGACCCACGTATCGTGGTCCCAATTTGTTAGAAGGTTGTTTCAGGCGAAGAAAACGAGAGGAAATCCAAACTTTATCACCAGGGCGATATTTGGGAGCCTTCTTCCGTCGAAGGTCTGAAAAGAACTTGTAACGTCTAGAAGCTACAGAAAGAATACGATGTATTTTCCGCCAATGTCGAGTTAATCTTCGGGCTGTAAGATCAGAAGCAGGATTCACTGTGGAAGAAGTATGCAAAGGAAATGTTCTGGGCTGATATCCGTAAGCTGCATGAAAAGGAGAAGTCTGAAGGGAGGAATTGTACCGGGCATTATGAGCCAATTCAGCCAAAGGAAGGTAAGAAGTCCAGTTAGAGTGATAATGATCCACATAATGTCTAAGATATGTTTCAAGACACTGGTTTACCCTTTCAGTCTGGCCATTAGATTGTGGGTGGTGAGAAGTAGAGAGAGATATAGTAGTTTCAAAATGTTTACAAAGTGACCTCCAAAATCGAGAAACAAACTGTACCCCTCTATCTGAAACAATATCTAGAGGAAATCCATGGATTCTTACAATATGTGAAATAAAAAGTTCAGAGAGTCTTTTGGCAGATGGTAATCCTGGTAAGGGTACAAAATGGGCAGTCTTAGTGAACCTGTCGACCACCACCCAAATAGTATTGTTTCCAGCTGACAAGGGAAGGTCGGTAATGAAGTCCATGGATATATGAGTCCAAGGCTGATGAGGTATAGGCAATGGTTGGAGCAATCCTGAAGGAAGTTGGCGTGGAGTTTTGTTCATGGCACATTGTGTGCATACTGAGACGTAATCCTTCACATCTTGAGAGAGAGTAGGCCACCAGACATGTTGTTTGAGATTTCGAGTGGTAATACTGATGCCAGGATGTCCGGAAAGGGGACTATCATGAGCCCAAAATAAAATCTTGGAACGAAGGCGTTCAGGAACAAAGAGTAAACCATCGGGAGGTTTACAGGACAAAGGAAGATTCCTTTGAGCAGACTGTAAATCTTGTAACCAGGAAGTTGTTAACTGGGCTATGACTTCATGAGGTTGGAGAATGGTACCAGACTCAGGAACTGGGGTATCTTGAAATTGTCTGGAAAGGGCGTCTGCTTTAATATTTTTTGAACCAGGTATGTAAGACAAATTATAGTGAAACCGGGAGAAGAATAATGACCAGCGTGCTTGCCTGGAATTCAATCGTTTAGCTGTTTGGAGATAAAGAAGGTTCTTATGATCAGTGAGTATGGTAAATGGCAAAGAAGTACCTTCCAGCCAATGCCTCCATTCATCCAATGCCATTTTGATGGCAAGCAACTCTTTATTCCCTACGTCATAGTTAAATTCAGAAGGAGTGAATTTTTTAGAGAAGAAAGCAACAGGATGAATCTTTCCAGTCTCCGGTATTCGTTGAGACAGAACAGCTCCAGCAGCAACAGAGGAAGCATCAACTTCCAGGATAAACTGAAAATCAGGATTTGGATGACGGAGAATAGGTGCTGAGGAAAAAGCTTCTTTGAGAGATTCAAAAGCTTCTATAGCCTCAGGAGGCCATTTTTTACAGTTTTGTCCTTTTCTAGTGAGAGAAGTAAGAGGAGAAGTAATAGTAGCAAAATCCTTGATGAACTTCCTGTAGTAGTTGGCGAAGCCCAGAAAACGTTGTAAAGCCTTCAAAGAATCAGGTCTAGGCCAATCCAAGATGGCAGAAAGTTTAGTAGGATCCATTTCAAATCCAGATGCCGATATTACATAACCCAGAAAGGGTATGGATTTTTGATGGAAAGAACATTTCTCCAGTTTAGCAAACAGATGGAATTCTCTTAAACGTTGAAGTACTTTCTTGACGTGGTGCACATGATCTTGGTGGTTCTGAGAAAAAATTAAGATGTCGTCACGAAAGATCTCGTTTACAAAATGTTGGAAGACCGCCGGAGCATTGCATAGCCCGAAGGGCATGACCAAATATTCGTAATGCCCAAATCGAGTGTTAAAGGCAGTCTTCCACTCATCTCCTTTGCGTATACGGATCAGATTGTATGCACCACGTAGATCGAGTTTGGTGAATATGGTGGCTCCCTGAAGATAAGTGAAAAGTTCAGGAATAAGGGGTAGAGGATAACTGTTCTTGATGGTAATCTGATTTAATCCTCGGTAATCAATACAGGGTCTTAATCCGCCATCCTTTTTTCCTACAAAAAAGAAACCAGCCCCTACAGGGGAAGAGGAGGGTCGAATAAATCCTCTAGCCAGATTGTCTTTAATATATTCTTCCAAAGCCATGTTTTCAGGTTTAGAAAGTGGATATGTCTTGCCTCGAGGATAGGTAGCCCCGGGAAGGAGATCAATGGGGCAATCAAAAGGGCGGTGAGGAGGAAGACGTTCAGCTTCTTTTTTGGAGAAAACATCCACAAAGTCATGATAAGGCGTAGGTAGGGAGTCCGGAGTTTCGACTGTGAGAGCAATAGTGAGTGGTAACTTGGTAATCTTTTGAAGACATTTAGTCTGGCATGTAGATCCCCAGGAAGTGAGTTCACCGAAAGTCCAAGAAAAAATAGGATTGTGAATTTGGAGCCAGGGTAATCCCAATAGCTGTCCCTGGTGAGCCACGGCCATGGATAATTCAGTGGCGTCCATTTTTAAGGCCCGTTTGTAATGTCAGCCGCTTTGGAATCAGTCCGGAATGCAACCCAACTGCTAGCGTGAATAGAAAGCACACGCTAGCACACTGAGAAATATCCAGGACGTGACCCACTCAGGAAACAGATGAGAAAGATAACAAAAATAATTATTGCTCCAGTATGCAGGGAAGCCACAAAGGAAAAAACGTCCCTTTAAGCAGGTCAAAGAATATAAAGGAAATGCTCTTATTTGCAGCTTTGAAAAAAGGTCCTCTTTAGCAGGCTTGTAAAAAAGGCAAAGTTCTCTTTTGCAGCTTGTAAAAGTAAATGTCCCTTTAAGCAGGATAATAACAAAACAGAAAGGCAAAGTTCACTTTTGCAGCTTGTAAAAGTAAATGTCCCTTTAAGCAGGCTTATAACAAACAGAAAGGCAAAGTTCTCTTTTGCAGCTTGTAAAAGTAAATGTCCCTTTAAGCAGGCTTATAACAAACAGAAAGGCAAAGTTCTCTTTTGCAGCTTGTAAAAGTAAATGTCCCTTTAAGCAGGCTTATAACAAACAGAAAGGCAAAGTTCTCTTTTGCAGCTTGTAAAAGTAAATGTCCCTTTAAGCAGGCTTATTTATAAAAGAAAAGATTGAGGATTAAGGCAAAGGCAAGGTCAGGCAGGCAGAAGTCGGTATCCAAACATCAGCAAAAAGGGTTAAGGCAAAAGGCTTGGTCAGGCAGGCAAAAGTCGGTATCAAAACATCAGCAAAAAGGGTTAAGGCAAAAAGCTTGGTCAGGCAGGCAGAAGTCGGTGCACAAGGAAACAGAATTTTGATATGGTACTCACAAACTCCAAGGGGAACAAACAAACGGGCCCCGAGTAAGATCTCCCGCCGTGGTTTAAAGGCAGGAGCGGCAACGTCATCAGAGGGGTGTGTCGAGAAAGCGTCACGTTGCTAAGCAACGTGACGTCATTCACACAGAGAAGATCCGGGAGCCGCGGCGACACGGCAATGAACTGACAGAATCATGACAGTCCCTTACTAACTGGGAAATAGAGATATATGGAAAGAGCTCCAGATACATGAGACTGAGGGCTAGGTGGTATAAGATAGTCACTAATGATTGACAATAGCCCCCTGTAGATGTCTGTGTGTTCCCCCAAGTTTACCCAAAACTGAATCTTCCAAATTTCAATTTATAGGAAGTCTGATTTAAAAGTCGAGTACCCACAAATTTGATCAATGTGTAACGTTCAGATTGGTCGATGAAGGAGGGGTAGGATTGATGAGAATGGTAATGAATTTCCAGAAGTCATGGAGTATGTCTTTAAATAAAGCCAAATGTCTCATAGTCCCACATGACCTGCAGAGTCAGACATGGGCACTCCACCCACCCCATCCAAGCAGGCTGATATTGTCTGATATGGGCATCCAACATTTGGCGCACAAATACATTCTGGGGTCTTCGGCTCACCACACACCTCCTCCTCCCCGAGAACATTATCAGGTTGCTCCGACCAGCATTGCCTGCAATGTTCATCTTCCTGCGAAGCATCAAGTTGGTCAGAAACATTAAGCAAGGGGGACCAACTCTCCATGAGTTGCCGTTTAAGGTTTTGGAAGTGATAGCTGAGGAGTTGTAGCACATGCGTCTCCCATCGGTCAATAAGCACCACTTTCTCCATAATGCTAGAGTAATCAGATTAGCACTTTAGTCCCCTGAGGTCTTTATGGCTGGAATTTAGGTAAGTGGGTTCGTGGACAGGTTTTCATCCGGAATAGTACCCGGGGTGGGGTTTTAGACTTGTGATAAGGCCGCCGCCTAAGGCCTTAGCGATCCGTACCAGAAGGCAGAGAGCATATATACAAAACAAACGGTGCCTAATTGTTCCGCTTATAGCAAGGGATCTAGATCAAATATTCTCAGCTGTTGATGATATTGTAGCCCATCAATAATCAGTGGATTAATGATTTCACTGCAGCAGCCTCTGGTTTTGCGGCCATTCACGGTCGATAGCCCAGACACGCCCTCCAAGAATACAATTTTAAATAACAACATATTAGTTTAGTGTGTGGAACAGATACCCCGAACAACAAAAGTCTTTTAAAAGCTTTACTGAATGATAAGCAAAAGAACAGTTGATAGTTCAAATAAAAGATCACATTTCTGTAGTGTAGTAAACCCACCTCCCTGATCCCCCCAAAAACAGCTCTCTAACCCTCCTGCCTCTCACTAAGTGCCGCCATCTTAGGTACTTGCAGCTGACTAGTATAGCGATCCCCCCCCCCACCAATTGTATGGTGGACCCCTCCCTCACCACTTTCCATAGTGTATGGAACCCATCATTTCCTCACTAAACATTTATTATTCTGTAGAATAGGGAATCCCTCCTTCCGCCTCCTGCCTGCCTGCCTCCCTCCTTCCCTCCCACACCACCCATGGCAGCACTGTAAGCCAATGCAACACATGATCAGCGCCCCTTACCATATGAAGGCAGATGCCTTCTGCCTCCGGCTGCATTCTTAGCTGTCAGAGCTGACAGCTGGGACTGCAGCATAACTCAGAAGGTTTGATGAAGTTACTACGTCATCAGGGTACGTTGAGCAAAGCACCCTGTGATGGAGTAGTTACGTCCAGATTATTTAAGGGGTTAACCTCATCTACTATACTAAACAATCCTACAGCAAAGAAAGCTGTTCTTTAGTAACTGTTGTCATGTTGATATATTTTATTGTCTAGTGGATGTTTTTATGGAGATGTATCAAAATAAGGGGATTTTAAGCATTTATACTTCACGTTATGTATTCTTGGTAGAAGCAAATAGCTACAAAATTAACATGTTTAGTAGTGAATTGGCAGCAGAGACTTGTGGTATTGATTTGTATGGTGCTGAAGTCTGGAGTGGGTCCTGCAATCTGTAGAATTTGTGTTTATTTATATATAGATAGTTTAAATCACTTGCTCACTCATTACTCAATGACAGGTATCGTGAGGTTGTTTACAATTTAAAATGTAACGTTTACTGTGTTTATTGGTAGTATCATTGTTTAAATTGTGGCAGGATTTTTTTAAACATAAGTTTAAAATTGTTGCATTATTATTATTATTTTTTTATTCTGGTATAATTTTGATTTTGACAATTACACATTTACTTCAGGAACCTGAAATCCCAGCTTTTGTGTAGTTATTATCTAATGAATCTACTATAATTTGGCAGCAACATTTTGACTGTCATTCCTAATTTTAGGAATTGGCTTTATAAATTTGAATGTAATATAAACTTCTAAAATGCATTTAGCAGAAATTCCAGAGCCAGAAAGGCATATGAGTTAGGAGGAAACCGATATTTATTTTTTGGTCAGAGATGTGTTTATTTTCCCATATGAGTGCAAACTTAAAATGATATAATCTCCTTTTGCCTTCCTATGAATAAATATAAGAAAAAGTGTGTGAGTAACGATTCATTTTTTTATGATGGGACAATATTTTTTTTTAGCTTAGTAGTTTTTATTTAAGTTTTCAAAAATGTTTATAAAAAAAGAATATTAAATTCATTCCAAAAATAAAGGAGAAAAAAGGAAAACAGTATATAAAAATATATTACATCAAGTACATTTTTATTATAGCAAAGAAACTAAAAAATTCTATGCATTACAAAATGTTAAACATTGTTATCTAGCCCTTTTCAATGTCACCCTGATCACAATCATTGTTTATGAACCGCTTTTTTTTTTCATTATTGTTTTTATGAAAAATGTACCTTTACTTTGCTAGTACAGTTTTCTGATCATAATCCAAATTCTCAATGGATAGGAAAATCAAAATGAATCATTAATTATTCAGATAGGGCATTTCATTTTAAGACACTTTTAAATTCACTTGTATTTTCAAATTTACTTTATTGCCTTGGCATTGGTTGTTGAAAAAAAAAATAAAAAATGAAGATATCCTTTACTACTGCAGTGTTCAATACAGAACATTTTGCAAGCTGTTTGGTATTATGAAGTAGCCGGGTGGGGGCAGTGTAATATTTTCTAATATTATATCATTTTTAGCTATCCAAAGCACAAATGAGTTGCATAATTTAATATAAATATATTTAATGATAATTTATGTAATAGAAATTTAACATTTTTAATATTAGCTAATTGTAGCTTAATATTGGCTACAATTTTAGCCGTGTGGTCAGTAAAATCAGCCCGGTGGTGCACCCGCTAAAAAGGTCCTGGGGAGAGCACTGCTACTGGGAGCTAGATGGTGCCTGCACATATTTTTCTCTTGTGATTGGCTCACTAGGGGCAAGATTACAAGTGGTGAGCTAACAGTAGCGCTCAAGCAAAAATGTAAAAAGCACACATTTCAAGTATAAGATGTATAATTCTTTTTAATGATTTATACTTAATATTATAATAATACGCACTAAAGATAGCAAGTCTTTATGTGTGCTAAGCTGACCACGTTAGTCCTAAATTGCGATCCCTGAACCGTGTGATGCATATTCTACATTCCTACGTTCTTCACATAGACAATAATGTACTTTTTATTATTAAATATATATGTCTATAAATATCTGACACTGTTCATGTAAAATATATATCTATACTTATATATCTATAGCAATAGATATACAGGAATATGTATATATATATATATATATATATATATATATATATATATATATATATATATATATGTATGTGTATATATATATATATATATATATGAATTTTCAATAAAAAGTACATTGTTCTGCCGGGTTTAATGCATTTGAATAAACGCGATTGGGTTAGTGCACGAGTATGTGTGTTTTTTTAGTTTGCGTGCTCCATTGAAGTCAATGGGGGAATACGTTAACGCGATCACAACTTCACAAAGGGGTCAATTTATGAAATGCTCGCTATATTTAACAAGCAGCGGTCATCAGACCGCTGCTTTCCTAACCTTTCACCACCTTTCAGGTGGCAAAATTCAATCTCCGTGGTCTAGTCTGACCGGGGAGATTGACAGCTCCTGTCTGTGCGTGATTAACTGTGCGCTGGCAGGGGGCAGGATTGCATGCGAGCGCAAAATAGCGCTTGTGTGCAATGGTATTCCTCCGGGGAAATTCGCCCTGCCAGAGGCGAGCTGCGACGGACAGAGGAGCGTATATGCGCCTCTGTCCACCTCAGCTTGATAAATCTAACCCTAAGTCTATTTTGTTGCACTCATCAGCTTTTGCTGCACACATAACCTATTAGCATCACTACACAATATTTAAAAGGGTCATTCAACATACAGGATTTTAAACCTGTGATGAAATCGCTAAACCCCAGAAATTGCCATTTTGTTTTGTCATTAATCCTGCGCATTTGATTTTTGGATTACGAAATTAGGAGATTAATGGCGCAGATAACAATTTCTCTGGCCACGATATACAGGGATTCTGGCACAGGTGGGTGGGCAGGTATATGTGGCACATTGTAGAAAATGGATAGAATGACACCCCTCACATCCATGATGTTTCACCCCTTAAACTAAACTTTTTAATATTTATCAGGACAGCTGGAATGTGTTTATATACCTATTTTCTATATTGATCTGTAGTTTGGGTGATCTTCTTCCTCACCTGATGCCAGTGTTCCGTTATACCACAACAAGCCCTGATGGAAGGTGGCTAATGCTTACAGCAGCAGTAGTCTGTACTTAGAAGGGTCCTTCCTAACCTTACTTCTTTTCTATAACCAAAACAACCAATAGTAAATTCCACAGGCTGGGGCGGCAACACTGTCATACTACAAATAGTTAGTTATACAAATGGTCTTTTGATGAACTCTGAAACACTAAGGGTTGGTTTCCCCATGACAGAGGTAGAAACATAAATGAGCTGTCAAGTAGAGGAGAGATTATTTTGAAGTAAAGTCAGATGACTACTTTTGCTGAGTGGGCATAATGCTATATCTCTACAGTTAGGAATCATATGTTATCCGAAGAATAAGAGACACATTAGTTATTGTTTAGAATAACATGATAGACTGTTCAACGTCATTAGTTTAGACATTTTCAGATGCTTACTGTATAAATAGTCAACAGGGCTGCTGTCCTATTTAGTCCAACAGTAAAAAGGTCTGTTAACTGCTCTGCTTCTGCTTGCTGATTCTTTTGATGTTCTTCACTCTGTTGGATCCCAATTTAAAGAGCTATTGACACACTTTCGGGCTGTGCTTCAAAATATTTTGGTTTCATTTAGAAAGGAGGGGGGGGGGTGGTTTAGAGGTAGTTGGCCTGTCTCCAATTAAGCGTCCCGAGTCTAACTCATCTGGACAATCATGGCTTGTAGAGGAATGAATGCATCTTTTATAGACCTTAACACCCAAAAGAAAAAATCTAGTAGGTTTAAAAGTGCAAAACGAAAGTCCATCCATACAAGGAAAGTGCAAGAAGCAGAGACTTCACTCCAGTGCTTCTTAGATATTTGCAGAGGGGTTTTATCATGTCAGACATGGGAAGGTTGTCAACAGGTTATCTGCTCCTGGTGCTTATATCCATCACTTACCTGGGCTCCTCACAAGGGACAGATCAGAGTCCTTATGTAGAGGTGAGTTACTCACACCTATACATGCTTACTGCTTCTGCTCATTTCAAAACTGATGTATTTATACTAGAAGGATAGAATCACTATATACAGTTTAACCTAAAGGCTATAGCTTTAACAGGCAAATGTACAAGAAATAGTTAGAATATGAATGGTTTATTGGTTGTATGTGTTTATGCAATACATATATACTATTATGAAATTCTTTAGCAGAGATTTCAGTAAAGATTGTGCTATACATATGAAAGTAATTAGCTGTAGCATTTTCTGGACTCAACTCCCAATGTATTTTTTTTTGTAAAAAAAAAACTCTTTATAAAAATATCTTAGCTGGATAAAGGACTGAAATGTGGATTAACTTTTAGAAGGCAAATTAGGATAATATAGCTGACAACAGTTTTGTAGTTGATGATCACGCCTGGACTTATTTTTATTATTTTGGGATCTAGTAAGCTGACATTGCCGGCAGAGGGAAGTCAGCAAGAATAAAACGGTGCAACTGACTTTGTCAAGGAAAGAAAAACAAATCTCCCAGCAAAGGTTGTTATAGTTATTATGTCTTATTTAGTCACATTACCCTTGGGCTCTGATCAATTATTTTGTTTTACATTCCCAGGCTCAGCACTTCATGAAAACATTTTCTGTAGCAAATACAACCGTATTCCAGTTGCTGTGGAATTGGGCTGCTTACGTGACAGTTTTTAAACATTTTTAACCCCTTTAGTGCCAGGGAAAGCTGCAAATCAATATGTTCTGACAGATAAAGGGTTAAATGTAAGCAGCATATATCTTAGGGTAGCATTTTAATGTAATAATGTTTAATAGTAAGCAAATTTCTGTCTAAGGATGCCCAGTTTATGGAATTTTTTATTCATTAAAGGGAAATGAAGTCAACATTACACTTTGATTATTCAGACAGAGCATGCAATATTAGAATGTTATGATACTTTTAAAATGTACTTTGTTCTTTTGGGATCCTTTGTTGAAAAGGAAATGTACATATTCTCAGCAGTAGCAATACACTACTGGGAGCTAGCTGGTGATTGCTATGTACAGCTAGCTCACAGTCGTGCATTTCTGATCTAGAGCTGAATTAAATATGTGCTTAATCTCTTTGCAGAGGTTATACACAGTTATATGCAAGCAGTAGTACAATAACAAAATGCTCTAACATATACAAGCCTTTTCTTTGTGCATCTTCCCCTTTAAAGGGACAGTAAAGTAAAAAAAAATCTTTCATGATTTAAATAGGGTATGTAATTTTAAACAACTTTCCAATTTACTTTTATTACCAATTTTGCTTTGTTCTCTTGGTATTCTTAGTTGAAAGCTAAATCTAGGAGGTTCATGTGCTAATTTCTTAGACCTTGAAAACTTCCTCTAATCGGAAAGCATTTTGACAGTTTTTCACCACTAGAGGGCGTTAGTTCATGTGTTTCATATAGATAACATTGAGCTCCGGCACGTGAAGCTCCTAAGAGCAAGCACTGATTGGCTAAAAATGCATGTCTGTCAAAAGAACTGAAATAAGGGGGCAGTTTGCTATGTACAAGGTAATCACAGAGGTAAAAAGTATATTATTATAACTGTGTTGGTTATGCAAAATTGGGGAATGGGTAATAAAGGGATTATCTACCTTTTTAAACAACAAAAATTCTGGGGTTTACTGTCCCTGTAAATTACTTTACTGCATAAAAATCAGTTATCTGTATCCCAGTGCTCTAATACAGAGGAGATCATAATCATAAACTATAAGAGGACAGTGACCTGTCTATAAACTAATAGCAGCTAGGTATTAAGGGCTGTGAACTCAGATCACACCAGTTAAGCCTGCTTACCATTTCTGATTATGTGTAATGCTCTATATATATAGGTCTCAGCCTGGTGCTCAGTGCACTAGATAAATATGTGTTTGTGAGGTTGTTTATTGACCTTTATTTCCTACAGATTTCTAAGTGGCAATTCCTGCAATTAACGTCAACAGTTTTGAAATCTCACACATGAAACAAGATATATTAATATGTTTATAAATATTTCCATAATCTCTCGCTCTCTCTCTCTCTCGCTCTCTCTCTCTCTCTCTCTCTCTCTCTCTCTCTCTCTCTCTCTATATATATATATATATATATATATATATATATATATATATATATATATACAGTATCCCACAAAAGTGAGTACACCCCTCACATTTTTGTAAATATTTTAGTATATCTTTTCATGTGACAACACTGAAGAAATGACACTTTGCTACAATGTAAAGCAGTGACAAAATAACTCAACACACAGCCATTAATGTCTAAACCGTTGGCAACAAAAGTGAGTACATCCCTAAGTGGAAATGTCCAAATTGGGCCCAAAGTGTCAATATTTTGTGTGGCCACCATTATTTTCCAGCACTGCCTTAACCCTCTTGGCCATGGAGTTCACCAGAGCTTCACAGGTTGCCACTGGAGTCCTCTTCCACTCCTCCATGACAACATCACAGAGCTGGTGGATGTTAGAGACCTTTTGCTCCCCCACCTTCCGTTTGAGGATGCCCCACAGATGCTCAATAGGATTTAGGACTGGAGACATGCTTGGCCAGTCCATCATGCTCTGCTTCAGTATGTCACAGTACATGTTGGCATTTATGGTTCCCTCAATGAACTGTAGCTCCCCAGTGCCGGCAGCACTCATGCAGGCCCAGACCATGACAGTCCCACCACCATGCTTGACTGTAGGCAAGACACACTTGTCTTTGTACTCATCACCTGGTTGCCACCACACACACTTGACACAATCTGAACCAAATAAGTTTATCTTGGTCTCATCGGACCACAGGACATGGTTCCAGTAATCCATGTCCTTAGTCTGCTTGTCTTCAGCAAACTGTTTGCAGGCTTTCTTGTGCCTCATCTTTAAAAGAGGCTTCCTTTTGGGACGACAGCCATGCAGACCAATTTGATGCAGTGTGCAGCGTATGGTCTGAGCACTGACAGGCTCACCCTCACCCCTTCAACCTCTGCAGCAATGCTGGCAGCACTCATACGTCTATTTCCCAACCTCTGGATATGACGCTGAGCACGTGCACTCAACTTTTTTGGTCGAACATGGCGAGACCTGTTCTAAGTGGAACCTGTCCTGTGAAACCACTGTATGGTCTTGCCCACCATGCTGCAGCTCAGTTTCAGGGTCTTTGCGATCTTCTTATAGCCTAGGCCATCTTTATGTAGAGCAACAATTCTTTTCTCTTGTAAGGTGTATCCAGTCCACGGATCATCCATTACTTGTGGGATATTCTCATTCCCAACAGGAAGTTGCAAGAGGACACCCACAGCAGAGCTGTCTATATAGCTCCTCCCCTCACTACCATATCCAGTCATTCTCTTGCAACTCTCAACAAGCATGGAGGTAGTAAGAGATAAGTGGTGAAATGAAGCTGTTATTTTGCTTCAATCAAGAGTTTATTATTTTTAAATACTACCAGAGTTGTGCTATTTTGTTCCAGGCAGGAAAAAAGAAGAATCTGCCTGGGATTTCTATGATCTTAGCAGGTTGTAACTAAGATCCATTGCTGTTCTCTCACATGTCTGAAGAGAGAGATAACTTCAGCGGGGGAATGGCGTGCAGGTTATCCTGCTATGAGGTATGTGCAGTTAATATTTTTCTAGGAGATGAAATGAAGGCTAGAAAATGCTGCTGATACCAAATTTATGTAAGGTAAGCCTGAATACAGTGATTTAATAGCGACTGGTATCATGCTTACTTTCTGAGGTAAAACTCTTTTATATTTACAATATAAAACGTTTGCTGGCATGTTTAAACGTTTTTATATATACTTTGGTGATAAAACTTTATTGGGGCCTAGTTTTTTTCCACATGGCTGGCTTAAATTTGCCTAGAAACAGTTCCCTGAGGCTTTCCACTGTGTTACTATGAGTGGGAGGGGCCTAGTTTAGCGCTTTTTTGCGCATTAACTATTACAGACTGAGACATCCAGGAGTTCCCTGAAGGCTACAGGACATCTTTAAAGGGCTTTTAGGCTTCCAAAATCGTTTGTTGAGGAAGGTAGGCCCACAGTAAGGCTGTGGCAGTTTGGTGTGACTGTTAAAAAACGTCTATCGTTTTTTTGATCCGGTTTTTGAACTAAGGGGTTAATCATCCATTTGCAAGTGGGTGCAATGCTCTGTTAGCTTATTATACACACTGTAAAAATTTCGTTTGATTTACTGCCTTTTCTCTTGTTAAGTGTAGTCAGTCCACGGGTCATCCATTACTTATGGGATTATATCTCTTCCCTAACAGGAAGTGCAAGAGGATCACCCAAGCAGAGCTGCTATATAGCTCCTCCCCTCATACGTCATATCCAGTCATTCTCTTGCACCTAACTAAAGACAGGTCGTGTGAGAGGACTGTGGTGTTTTATACTTAGTTTTTATTTCTTCCATCAAAAGTTTGTTATTTTAAACGGCACCGGAGTGTGTTGTTTGTTCTCAGGCAGCATTAGAAGAAGAATCTGCCTGCGTTTTTCTATGATCTTAGCGGACGTAACTAAGATCCACTGGCTGTTCTCATACATTCTGAGGAGTGAGGTAACTTCAGAACAGGGGAATAGCACGCAGGGCCCCCCTTGCAAGGAGGTATGTGCAGTAAATTATTTTCTAAGGAATGGAATTGACTGAGAAAATACTGCTAATACCGATGTAATGTAAGTGCAGCCTTAAATGCAGTAGTAGCGACTGGTATCAGGCTGATGAGTATGTATGTACACACTGAAGTATTTTTCTAGGGAATGGAATTTCACTCAGAAAATACTGTTAATACTGAAGTAATCTGAGCCTTCACTACAGTAAAAGCGACTAGTAGCAGGCTTTTTAATAACACTTCATAACTTTAAAATACATTTGCAAAACGTTTACTGGCATGTTAATCGTCTTTTGTGAGGTACTTGGTGATAAAACTTATTGGGCATGATTTTTACCACATGGCTGTCGTTTTTTCTTCATAAAAACAGTTTACTGAGCTTCCCCACTGTTGTAATACAAGTGGGAGGGGCCTATTTTAGCGCTTTTTTTGCGCAGTAAAAATTCAGTCACAGTCTTCCCTTTCATCCTCCATGATCCAGGACGTCTCTACAGAGCTCAGGGGTCTTCAAAGCTAGTTTGAGGGAGGTAATCAGTCACAGCAGACCTGTGACAGTGTGTTTGACTGTGATAAAAACGTTTAATTAATACATTTGTTATCCGTTTTTGAGTATCAAGGGGTTAATCATCCTTTTGCTGGTGGGTGCAATCCTCTGCTAACTTTATACACTTACTGTAAAAATTTGGTTGCTATAATTAATGTAATTCATTGTTATTCAACTGTAGCAGTTTTTTTGTGCTTCTTAAAGGCGCAGTAGCGTTTTTTATATTGCTCGTAAATTTATTGAAAGTATTTTCCAAGCTTGCTAATATCATTGCTAGTCTGTTTAAACATGTCTGACACAGATGAATCTGTCTGTTCACTATGTTCAAAGGCCAATGTGGAGCCCAATAGAAATTTATGCACTCAATGTATTGATATTACTTTAAATAAAAGTCAAACTTGGCATGTAAAGAAATTATCACCAGACAACGAGGGGGAAGTTATGCCGACTAACTCTCCTCACGTGTCAGTACCTTCGCCTCCCGCTCAGGAGGTGCGTGATATTGTGGCGCCATGTACATCAGGGCAGCCCATCCAAATCACTTTGCAAGACATGGCTACTGTTATGACAGAAGTACTATCTAAATTGCCAGAATTAAGAGGTAAGCGCGATCACTCTGGGGTAAGAACAGAGCGCGCTGATAATGATAGAGCCATGTCTGACACTGCGTCACTATTTGCAGAACATGTGGACGGAGAGCTTCATTCTGTGGGTGACGGATCTGATCCAGGCAGACTGGATTCAGAGATTTCTACTTTTAAATTTAAGATTGAGAACCTCCGCGTATTGCTAGGGGAGGTATTAGCGGCTCTGAATGATTGTAACATGGTTGCAATTCCAGAGAAAGTATGTAGGCTGGATAAATACTTTGCGGTACCGGTGTGTACTGACGTTTTTGCTATACCTAAAAGGCTTACAGAAATTGTTAACAAGGAGTGGGATAGACCCAGTGTGCCCTTTTCACCCCCTCCTATATTTAGGAAAATGTTTCCAATAGACGCCACCACACGGGACTTATGGCAGACGGTCCCTAAGGTGGAGGGAGCAGTTTCTACTTTGGCTAAGCGCACCACTATCCCGGTAGAGGATAGCTGTGCTTTTTCAGATCCAATGGATAAAAAGTTAGAGGGTTACCTTAAGAAAATGTTTGTTCAACAAGGTTTTATCTTACAACCCCTTGCATGCATTGCGCCTGTCACGGCTGCGGCGGCATTCTGGTTTGACTCTCTAGAAGAGACCATTCGCACAGCTTCATTGGATGAAATTATGAACAAGCTTAAAGCCCTTAAGCTAGCTAACTCATTTGTTTCTGATGCTGTCGTACATTTAACCAAACTTACGGCTAAGAACTCCGGATTCGCCATCCAGGCGCACAGAGCGCTGTGGCTGAAATCCTGGTCAGCTGATGTGACCTCTAAATCTAAATTGCTTAATATTCCTTTCAAAGGGCAGACCTTATTTGGGCCCGGCTTGAAAGAAATTATAGCTGACATTACCGGAGGTAAGGGTCATGCCCTGCCTCAAGATAGAGCCAAATCAAAGGCTAAGCAGTCTAATTTTCGTGCCTTTCGTAACTTCAAGGCAGGAGCAGCATCAACTTCCTCCACTTCAAAACAGGAAGGAGCTGTTGCTCGTTACAGACATGGCTGGAAAGCTAACCAGCCCTGGAACAAGGGCAAGCAGGCTAGGAAACCTGCTGCTGCCCCTAAGACAGCATGAAGTGAGGGCCCCCTATCCGGAAACGGATCTAGTAGGGGGCAGACTTTCTCTCTTTGCCCAGGCTTGGGCAAGAGACGTCCAGGATCCCTGGGCGTTGGAGATCATTTCTCAGGGATATCTTCTGGACTTCAAAGCTTCTCCTCCACAAGGGAGATTTCATCTTTCAAGGTTATCAGCAAACTAAGTAAAGAAAGAGGCGTTTCTACGCTGTGTACAAGACCTCTTGCTAATGGGGGTGATCCACCCAGTTCCGCGGACGGAACACGGGCAAGGATTTTATTCAAATCTATTTGTGGTTCCCAAGAAAGAGGGAACCTTCAGACCAATCTTGGACTTAAAGATCCTAAACAAATTCCTAAGAGTTCTATCATTCAAGATGGAAGCTATTCGAACCATCCTACCCATGATCCAAGAGGGTCAGTACATGACCACAGTGGACTTAAAGGATGCCTACCTTCACATACCGATTCACAAGGATCATTACCGGTATCTAAGATTTGCCTTCCTAGACAGGCATTACCAGTTTGTAGCTCTTCCCTTCGGGTTAGCTACGGCCCCAAGAATCTTTACAAAGGTTCTGGGCTCACTTCTGGCGGTACTAAGACCGCAAGGCATAGCGGTAGCTCCGTACCTAGACGACATTCTGATACAAGCGTCAAGTTTTCAAACTGCCAAGTCTCATACAGAGATAGTTCTGGCATTTCTGAGGTCGCATGGGTGGAAGGTGAACGTGGAAAAGAGCTCTCTATTGCCACTTACAAGGGTTCCCTTCCTAGGGACTCTTATAGATTCGGTAGAGATGAAAATTTACCTGACGGAGGCCAGGTTATCAAAACTTCTAAATGCTTGCCGTGCCCTTCATTCCATTCAACACCCGTCAGTGGCTCAGTGCATGGAGGTAATCGGCTTAATGGTAGCGGCAATGGACATAGTACCATTTGCGCGCCTCCATCTCAGACCGCTGCAATTGTGCATGCTAAGTCAGTGTAATGGGGATTACTCAGATTTGTCCCCTCTGCTAAATCTGGATCAAGAGACCAGAGATTCTCTTCTATGGTGGCTTTCTCGGCCACATCTGTCCAAGGGGATGTCCTTCCGCAGGCCAGATTGGACGATTGTAACAACAGACGCCAGCCTTCTAGGTTGGGGCGCAGTCTGGAATTCCCTGAAGGCTCAGGGGTCATGGACTCAGGAGGACAAACTCCTTCCAATAAACATTCTGGAATTAAGAGCAATTTTCAATGCTCTTCTGGCTTGGCCTCAGTTAGCAACTCTGAGGTTCATCAGATTTCAGTCGGACAACATCACGACTGTAGCTTACATCAATCATCAAGGAGGAACCAGGAGTTCCCTAGCGATGTTGGAAGTCTCAAAGATAATTCGCTGGGCAGAGTCTCACTCTTGCCACCTGTCAGCAATCCACATCCCAGGTGTGGAGAACTGGGAGGCGGATTTTCTAAGTCGCCAGACTTTTCATCCGGGGGAGTGGGAACTTCATCCGGAGGTCTTTGCCCAACTGATTCATCGTTGGGGCAAACCAGATCTGGATCTCATGGCGTCTCGCCAGAACGCCAAGCTTCCTTGTTACGGATCCAGGTCCAGGGACCCGGGAGCGGTGCTGATAGATGCTCTGACAGCACATTGGGTCTTCAACATGGCTTATGTGTTTCCACCATTCCCGATGCTTCCTCGATTGATTGCCAGGATCAAGCAGGAGAGAGCATCGGTGATTCTAATAGCGCCTGCGTGGCCACGCAGGACCTGGTATGCAGATCTAGTGGACATGTCGTCTTGTCCACCATGGTCTCTACCTCTGAGACAGGACCTTTTGATTCAGGGTCCTTTCAACCATCCAAATCTAGTTTCTCTGAGGCTGACTGCATGGAGATTGAACGTTTGATTCTATCAAAGCATGGATTCTCTGAGTCAGTTATTGATACCTTAATACAGGCTAGGAAGCCTGTTACCAGGAAAATTTACCATAAAATATGGCGTAAATATTTATATTGGTGTGAATCCAAGAGTTACTCATGGAGTAAGGTTAGGATTCCTAGGATATTGTCTTTTCTACAAGAGGGTTTAGAAAAGGGTTTATCTGCTAGTTCATTAAAGGGACAGATTTCAGCTCTGTCTATTCTTCTGCACAAACGTCTGGCAGAAGTTCCAGACGTTCAGGCTTTTTGTCAAGCTTTAGCAAGGATTAAGCCTGTGTTTAAGACTGTTGCTCCGCCGTGGAGCTTAAACTTAGTTCTTAACGTTCTGCAAGGCGTTCCGTTTGAACCCCTTCATTCCATTGATATCAAACTGTTATCTTGGAAAGTTCTGTTTTTAATGGCTATCTCCTCGGCTCGAAGAGTCTCTGAGTTATCGGCTTTACATTGTGACTCCCCTTACCTGATTTTTCATTCAGACAAGGTAGTTCTGCGTACTAAACCTGGGTTCTTACCTAAGGTAGTCACTAACAGGAATATCAATCAAGAGATTGTTGTTCCATCATTGTGTCCTAACCCTTCTTCAAAGAAGGAACGACTTTTGCACAATCTGGACGTTGTCCATGCCCTGAAGTTTTATTTGCAGGCAACTAAAGATTTTCGTCAAACTTCTTCCCTGTTTGTTGTTTACTCTGGACAGAGGAGAGGTCAAAAGGCTTCGGCTACCTCTCTCTCTTTTTGGCTTCGTAGCATAATACGTTTAGCCTATGAGACTGCTGGACAGCAGCCTCCTGAAAGGATTACAGCTCATTCTACTAGAGCCGTGGCTTCCACCTGGGCCTTTAAGAATGAGGCCTCTGTTGAACAGATTTGCAAGGCTGCAACTTGGTCTTCACTTCACACTTTTTCAAAATTTTACAAATTTGATACTTTTGCTTCTTCGGAGGCTGTTTTTTTGGGAGAAAGGTTCTACAGGCAGTGGTTCCTTCCGTGTAAAGATCCTGCCTTGTCCCTCCCGTCATCCGTGTACTTTTAGCTTTGGTATTGGTATCCCATAAGTAATGGATGACCCGTGGACTGACTACACTTAACAAGAGAAAATATAATTTATGCTTACCTGATAAATTTATTTCTCTTGTAGTGTAGTCAGTCCACGGCCCGCCCTGTCTTTTACGGCAGTTCTAAATTTTTAATTAAACTCCAGTCACCACTGCACCCTATGGTTTCTCCTTTCTCGTATGGTTTTTGGTCGAATGACTGGATATGACGTATGAGGGGAGGAGCTATATAGCAGCTCTGCTTGGGTGATCCTCTTGCACTTCCTGTTAGGGAAGAGATATAATCCCATAAGTAATGGATGACCCGTGGACTGACTACACTACAAGAGAAATGAATTTATCAGGTAAGCATAAATTATATTTTTTCACTGTTTTTCAAATTCTGACAAAATTTGTTTCTCTTAAAGACACAGTACTGTTTTTTATATTTGCTTGTTAACTTGATTTAAAGTGTTTTCCAAGCTTGCTAGTCTCATTGCTAGTCTGTATAAACATGTCTGACATAGAGGAAACTCCTTGTTCATTATGTTTAAAAGCCATGGTGGAACCCCCTCTTAGAATGTGTACCAAATGTACTGATTTCACTTTAAGCAATAAAGATCATATTCTGTCTTTAAAAAATTTATCACCAGAGGAATCTGACGAGGGGGAAGTTATGCCGACTAACTCTCCCCACGTGTCAGATCCTTTGACTCCCGCTCAAGGGACTCACGCTCAAATGGCGCCAAGTACATCCAGGGCGCCAATAGCATTTACTTTACAAGACATGTTTGCAGCAGTCATGGATAATACACTGTCAGCGGTATTAGCCAGACTACCTGTATTTAGAGGAAAGCGAGATAGCTCTGGAGTTAGACGAAATACAGAGCATACTGACGCTTTAAGAACTATGTCTGATACTGCCTCACAATATGCAGAAGCTGAAGAAGGAGAGCTTCTTTCTGTGGGTGATTTTTCTGACTCAGGGAAGATGATGCAACCTGATTCTGATATTTCTACATTTAAATTTAAGCTTGAACACCTCTGCGTGTTACTCAGGGAGGTTTTAGCTGCTCTGAATGACTGTGATACAATTGCAGTGCCAGAGAAATTGTGTAGACTGGATAAATACTATGCAGTGCCGTTGTGTACTGATGTTTTTCCAATACCTAAAAGGTTTACAGAAATTATTACTAAGGAATGGGATAGACCAGGTGTGCCGTTCTCTCCTCCTCCTGTTTTTAGAAAAATGTTTCCAATAGACGCCACCACACGGGACTTATGGCAGACAGTTCCTAAGGTGGAGGGAGCAGTTTCTACTCTAGCAAAGCGTACTACTATCCCTATCGAGGACAGTTGTGCTTTCTTAGATCCAATGGATAAAATGTTAGAGGGTTACCTTAAGAAAATGTTTATTCAACAAGGTTTTATCCTACAGCCCCTTGCATGCATTGCGCCTGTCACTGCTGCTGCGGCGTTCTGGTTTGAGTCTCTGGAAGAGGCTTTACAGGTAGCGACTCCATTGGCTGAAATACTTGACAAGCTTAGAGCACTTAAGCTAGCCAATTCTTTTGTTTCTGATGCCATTGTTCATTTGACTAAACTAACGGCTAAGAATTCTGGTTTTGCTATCCAGGCGCGCAGAGCGCTATGGCTTAAATCATGGTCAGCTGACGTTACTTCAAAATTGAAGCTGCTTAACATTCCCTTCAAGGGGCAGACCCTATTCGGGCCTGGTTTGAAGGAGATTATTGCTGATATCACTGGAGGAAAAGGTCATGCCCTTCCTCAGGATAGGTCCAAACCAAGGGCCAAACAGTCTAATTTTCATGCCTTTCGAAACTTCAAGACAAGTGCGGCATCAACTTCCTCTAATGCAAAACAAGAGGGAACTTTTGCTCAGTCCAAGATGGTCTGGAGACCTAACCAGACCTGGAACAAGGGTAAGCAGGCCAAAAAACCTGCTGCTGCCTCTAAGACAGCATGAAGGAACGGCCCCCTATCCGGTAACAGATCTAGTAGGGGGCAGACTTTCGCTCTTCGCCCAGGCGTGGGCAAGAGATGTCCAGGATCCCTGGGCGTTGGAAATTATATCCCAGGGATATCTTCTGGACTTCAAGGCTTCCCCCCCAAAAGGGAGATTTCACCTTTCACAATTATCTGCAAACCAGATAAAGAGAGAGGCATTCTTACACTGTGTACAAGACCTCCTAGTTATGGGAGTGATCCATCCAGTCCCAAAGGAGGAACAGGGACAGGGATTTTACTCAAATCTGTTTGTGGTTCCCAAAAAAGAGGGAACCTTCAGACCAATTTTGGATCTAAAGATCTTAAACAAATTCCTCAGAGTTCCATAATTCAAGATGGAGACTATTCGTACCATTCTACCTATGATCCAGGAGGGTCAATACATGACTACAGTGGATTTAAAGGATGCTTATCTGCACATTCCGATACACAAAGATCATCATCGGTTTCTCAGGTTTGCCTTCCTAGACAGGCACTACCAGAGCCACGGGGCATAGCAGTGGCCCCTTATTTAGACGACATCCTGATTCAGGCGTCAAACTTCCAAATTGCCAAGTCTCATACGGACATAGTGTTGGCATTTCTGAGGTCGCATGGGTGGAAGGTGAACGAGAAAAAGAGTTCTCTATCCCCCCTCACAAGAGTTTCCTTCCTAGGGACTCTGATAGATTCTGTAGAAATGAAAATTTACCTGACGGAGTCCAGGTTATCAAAACTTCTAAATTCCTGCCGTGTTCTTTATTCCATTCCTCGCCCTTCGGTGGTTCTGTGCATGGAAGTAATTGGCTTAATGGTAGCGGCAATGGACATAGTGCCGTTTGCACGCCTACATCTCAGACCGCTGCAACTATGCATGCTCAGTCAGTGGAATGGGGATTACATAGATTTGTCCCCTTTACTGAATCTGGACCAAGAGACCAGAGATTCTCTTCTCTGGTGGCTATCTCGGGCCCATCTGTCCAAAGGTATGACCTTTCGCAGGCCAGATTGGACAATTGTAACGACAGATGCCAGCCTTCTAGGTTGGGGTGCAGTCTGGAACTCCCTGAAGGCTCAGGGATCGTGGACTCAGGAGGAGTCTCTCCTTCCAATAAACATTCTGGAAATAAGAGCGATATTCAATGCTCTTCAAGCTTGGCCTCATCTAGCGACAATGAGGTTCATCAGATTTCAGTCGGACAACATCACGACTGTGGCTTACATCAACCATCAAGGGGGAACAAGGAGTTCCCTAGCGATGTTAGAAGTCTCAAAGATAATTCGCTGGGCAGAGATACACTCTTTCCACCTATCTATCAGCTATCCATATCCCAGGTGTAGAGAACTGGGAGGCGGATTTTCTAAGTCGTCAGACTTTTCATCTGGGGGAGTGGGAGCTCCATCCGGAGGTGTTTGCACAATTGGTTCTTCATTGGGGCGAACCAGAACTGGATCTCATGGCGTCTCGCCAGAACGCCAAGCTTCCTTGTTACGGATCCAGGTCCAGGGACCCCAAGGCAACGCTGATAGATGCTCTAGCAGCGCCTTGGTCCTTCAACCTGGCTTATGTGTTTTCACCGTTTCCTCTGCTCCCTCGTCTGATTGCCAAAATCAAGCAGGAGAGAGCATCGGTGATCTTGATAGCGCCTGCGTGGCCACGCAGGACTTGGTATGCAGATCTGGTGGACATGTCATCCTTTCCACCATGGACTCTGCCGCTGAGACAGGACCTTCTACTTCAAGGTCCTTTCAACCATCCAAATTTAATTTCTCTGAGGCTGACTGCCTGGAGATTGAACGCTTGATTTTATCAAAGCGGGGTTTCTCCGAGTCAGTCATTGATACCTTGATTCAGGCACGGAAGCCTGTCACCAGGAAAATCTATCATAAAATATGGCGTAAATATCTTTATTGGTGTGAATCTAAGGGCTACTCATGGAGTAAGGTCAGGATTCCCAGGATATTATCTTTTCTCCAAGAAGGATTGGAGAAAGGATTGTCAGCTAGTTCCTTAAAGGGACAGATTTCTGCGCTATCTATTCTTTTGCACAAGCGTCTGGCGGATGCCCCAGACGTTCAGGCATTTTGTCAGGCTTTAGTTAGAATCAAGCCTGTGTTTAAACCTGTTGCTCCACCTTGGAGCTTAAATTTGGTTCTTAAAGTTCTTTTTTTGGTAGCTATTTCCTCGGCTCGTAGAGTTTCTGAGTTATCTGCCTTACAATGTGATTCTCCTTATCTGATCTTCCATGCAGATAAGGTAGTTCTGCGTACCAAACCTGGGTTTTTACCTAAGGTGGTATCTAATAAGAATATCAATCAAGAGATTGTTGTTCCGTCTTTGTGTCCTAATCCTTCTTCAAAGAAGGAGCGTCTATTACATAATCTGGACGTGGTGCGTGCTTTAAAGTTTTACTTACAAGCTACTAAAGATTTTCGTCAAACATCTGCTTTGTTTGTTGTCTACTCTCGACAGAGGAGAGGTCAAAAGGCTTCGGCAACCTCTCTTTCTTTTTGGCTAAGAAGCATAATCCGCTTAGCCTATGAGACTGCTGGACAGCAGCCTCCAGAAAGGATTACAGCTCATTCTACTAGAGCTGTGGCTTCCACATGGGCCTTTAAAAATGAGGCTTCTGTTGAACAGATTTGCAAGGCGGCGTCTTGGTCTTCGCTTCATACTTTTTCAAAATTCTACAAATTTGATACTTTTGCTTCTTCGGAGGCTATTTTTGGGAGAAAGGTTTTACAGGCAGTGGTACCTTCCGTTTAAGTACCTGCCTTGTCCCTCCCTTCATCCGTGTACTTTAGCTTTGGTATTGGTATCCCACAAGTAATGGATGATCCGTGGACTGGATACACCTTACAAGAGAAAACATAATTTATGCTTAACTGATAAATTTATTTCTCTTGTGGTGTATCTAGTCCACGGCCTTCCCTGTCATTTTAAGGCAGGTATTTTTTAATTTTAAACTACAGTCACCACTGCACCCTATGGTTTCTCCTTTCTCTGCTTGTTTTCGGTCGAATGACTGGATATGGTAGTGAGGGTAGGAGCTATATAGACAGCTCTGCTGTGGGTGTCCTCTTGCAACTTCCTGTTGGGAATGAGAATATCCCACAAGTAATGGATGATCCGTGGACTGGATACACCACAAGAGAAATAAATTTATCAGGTAAGCATAAATTATGTTTTTTTCAGATCCTCAGAGAGTTCTTTGCCATGAGGTGCCATGTTGAACTTCCAGTGACCAGTATGTGAGAGTGTGAGAGCGATAACACCAAATTTAACACACCATCTCCCCATTCACACCTGAGACCTTGTAACACTAACGAGTCACATGACACCGGAGGAGGGAAAATGGCTAATTGGGCCCAATTTGTACATTTTCACTTAGGGGTGTACTCACTTTTGTTGCCAACGGTTTAGACATTAATGGCTATGTGTTGAGTTATTTTGAGGGGACAGCAAATTTACACTGTTATACAGGATGTACACTCACCACTTTACATTGTAGCAAAGTGTCATTTATTCAGTGTTGTCATATGAAAAGATATAATAAAATATTTACAAAAATGTGAGGGGTGTACTTACTTTTGTGGGATACTATATATATATATTTATATATATATATATATATATATATATATATACATTTATGTAAATGTTACTATATCTATATAACTATATCTTATAGACATGAATAACGGGCTGGTCGTTCCGGGCATGTGGTTGAGATATTTTACCTACACTTACACCAATCATGCAGAATTCTTAAAACTCTTGTTTTTAGTTTCGCTCTAACTTGTCTCACTATTGCAAAGCTGACACATTTGCCTTGATTTTTTTCCTATTTAACTTTTTTTTTAAATAAACAAACAATCTCAACATTATACATACAGAAACATGTAGGAATAAAGAGTCAAAGGGGCCGATTTATCAAAGCTTCAACTGATAATACGATCATATTCGACGCAAATTGAATCCACCGAAATTAACAAAGCACCAGTACTTCTTAGATTCTTGCACCTGGGCCCTGTGGTTCTAGTTACGCCTCTGCGATCCACGCTGGGTCTAGATGAAACAGGTAATCTGTGTATCTCTATGTGTTTCTCCCGGAACATGGCCGGGCTTTTTCAAGAGAAAAACAATGTCAGTAATCACTCCTGGGATCGAAAGCGGCACTCGGTGATGGAAATTAGAAAGTTGATTACAATTGTATACTATTTCTAAATCACACTGACAACAAAGACGCATGCTCAGTATCTAAATAATATGTTAAATAATAATATTATAATCACATGTAATTTCAAGGTACAGATTCATTTCAAAAGTAGTTTTAATGACAGGTAATGTCTGTCTGGCAGCAGGACTAGTAGATATAGGGATAAAAATGAAATAAATACATTACATACTATAGCTAAGTTCCTTTTTTTGATCAATCTAATTTCACCATGTTTAAAGCATGTAATACAAGTCCCACTGCATTTCGCACCAAATTTGACGCAAGACTTCGCACCAAATTGGACATAATACTGCAACTCCTAAACAACCCACAAACTAGTGAAATTTCCACCACTTTTGATTGGGACATGCATAATTACATTCTTTAGGACATCAGCCAATCTGATTTAAATATACATTTTATACTATCACTAACGAATCAAATTTCTCGATACTTGTGTCATTGATCACTCATCAGAACTTGTAAGTGCCATTTGTCACATTGTGTATTATACTTTGAAAGTATGTATATGTGAAATTAGTATTAAAGTTAAACATTGATGATAACATTAGGACACAGAGTGTAATATTTTTGACAATGATTTTAAAAATCGATTGATGTTTGATTCAATATAATCTTAAGATGATAGCTCAAAGGGATAGTCCACCTAACATTAAACTGTCATGAATCAGATACAGAATAAATTAAAATCACCTCTTTACTGTTATGATATTTTCAGTATTTTTCTTCCTTCTCTTGAATTTCATTTTCATTAAGAAATGTCATCTTATATGCCAGCCCATTTTATAACACCTGTGTAGGGGTGGTTTTTAAAACTAGACTGCAATTAGGAAGGGTTACACAGGTGCAGAGAGAAAACTGGCCCAGCTCTTAAAATATCCATTGATTGCAAATAAATACCTATGATACCCTGATGACATGTTATATTTGCATATTATTCTTGCTCAGAATAATACTATATTTACACTATATACATATAGTGGTATAAATAAACACAGAGATAGGAAAGACAACATTGTTTAGAACAAAATACAATTTAGGGACATGTAAATATGTTTGGAAAAGATTTGTGACATAACACACACACATATATATATATATATATATATATATACACAAGTATGTGCAAAGATATATGTATAAATTCTAGCATTAATAATCATGTTAAAAAAAAGAAAAAAACAGAGAGTCATATCATGATTTTTAGAAATACAAATACACATTAATTTATGTGAAAATATCATATATCAGATTTTTTGTATAACAAATAAATAAAACAATGATATATTATTGTTTGTTCAGGTATAAATCTAGCTATTTCTTGGACATTAACAGATGAAAAATAAAAGATTAGCTTTAGAGAAATGTGCTTGTTCATGGACAGTAATTAAATGGTATAAATAAAGTTGGAAAAAAACAGAATATCCACAACATCAATGACTCTTATTTATCAACAGTCTGATGCTCATCGCTCCGTACTTCACATGCGTGTTTTTGACATACTTTTTAATAAATAAGGGCGTCAGCACTTGTTTACATTGACCTAACAAGTAATGAGGTAGACTGCAGTTTTGTCAAAAAAGGAGATTTACAAGACAAAATATGGAGTTCTGATTATCTTTTTGTCAAGGAAGATGTCAACTATATGATGACAACAGCATGCAGTGGCTGAAAGGAAGGGCCCTGAACTGCCTAAACAATAATTGTAGAAAGATGTGAATAATCAGTAGTAAGGTCAAAATGTCCTAAAAAGAACAGACAATGGACACACACACACACAAACTCAAACAAAAACTTGCACATACACCCAAGTAAACACCCACAGAGACACCCACAGAAAACACACAAAGACATACACACACACAGAGAGGTGATATTAGCGCTCCACTTTGTAATACCAGCGCACGATAATGTGCACTGGTATTACAAGCTAGCCGCAATGCGAACGCAACCTCGCTTTCGCATTGCCAGGAAGCTTTGCGCTCACGAGAGCGCGCTTCTATAACTTCTGCGCCAACGAAGGGGGTAAGTCGTGCATTGATGGGCAGCAAACAAATATATAAACAAATATATATGTATATGAATATATACATATATAGTCATTTACATATATATTTTTCTGGGAACACACAGTTCCCATTGACCGCAATGGAAAGGTACTTTTCTGTGCCGTTTTTTTTTTCTAACACCCCACTCCCATCAACTTTAACCCCAAAATACTACTTTGTACACTCATTTTATAAAAAAAAAAAAAGATGCAGCCATCTTTATTTTTTAATAAACTACACTAGACTGTATTTTGGGGCAGATTTATAAAATTAACCACAGATATGATCTATGGTTAATTTTATAAACGCTAATTGCTACCGCGAGCTTGCGGTAGCAATAACCAGCCACTTGTAATGGCTGCTAAATTATTGCACTCCCGCAAACGGGCAAATTGGTTAGCGTGTCCCGAGCTATCAATAGTGCGCCACTCCTAATCTAGCCCAATGTGTCTGACTGAATACAGTCAGAAAGAGTAGTTATCTGAGACACAATTACTATTTGGTTTAATAAATTAAATTCATGTATTGAATTTTATTTAATTTGTGCTCTCAATCGTTGTACTAAATACTTATGCATTTTTCTTTCTTTTACAGAGATTTAAACGCCAGCTCCGAACGCAAAAGACTGAGGTAGGAATTCTTTTTAAATTTACTTTTTGTATGTTCATATTATGTTACCCCATAAAGACAGTGCTTTTGTTCGTATGCATACAGAGGACCATTTAAATAGTTTGCAAATAAACAAGTATGCTATGTACCAGCATCCTGTGACAAATTGATAGAAACCTGACTCTATTTGTCACAGCAAAACAACTTAATCATGCTGTTAAAGATTTGTGTATTTTTCCAAAAAGCAGAGAATAGCTGTTATATAAAAAGTCACATCTTCCTTGACTGAACCTGAACAATTGGGGTCAGTGTATTCTCTCACACACATCAGAAGGAACCTCTCATTAAAAGCTCCCCTCCTAGTAGAGGAAGGAAATATCTCAGGAATGTGAGGTGGGCATGATGTTTACACAACAAGCCTGTGGTGGCTACTTGCTGGGAATGAGTGTAAATGTCCCCAGTAAACCAAGGAGCCAATGTCCACCATGAATAAACATGAAAGTGAAATACTGATAGTAGAACAAGATGGCATGTGAGTCATAGATTAGCAACAGCCCTATTGCTATCAATAGTGGAGGATCAGAAGTTGAAAAGTTAAAGTACTTCTACAGCCCCTAAGTTATAGCGACTGCTGTTACTTTCTAAATGAGTTGCTAGAACATACTAGAAATTGTCTTATGACTATCAATATTGTGTGCGCAATTCTCTAGATGAACCTCTTTTTGACACTGACACCTAAATAGTTGTTGTACAGCTTATTGTAGCTATCTTACAGGTGCTTTTAGGTAGACAAAGTTTAGTGCAGAGGATCAAACCAATACTTATCCATTCCCACATCATATATTAACAAAATACACCGTGCCCACCACCACAGCAATTAACCCTAACCATTCTGCCCCCCACTCTTAACCCTAATGTTGACCATCCACTATCACAAATAAGGATGACTGATCCCCTCAACTGTACTATCCCAATAATTGAAAACAAAGGTCATATATTTAATCTTTGCCATTAAAAAGTGTACCTTTTTTCGTTTTTAATCCATCTGTGAAAGGGTTACATTAGTGCAAATAGTAATGCTTCTTTTGCAATGTTATGCCGGCCCACTTGGATGAACTCTTTTTTTTTTTTTTTAAATCATAATTCCAGTGAACATCTAATCAACATGTGTGTCATGTGACAATCTTGAAGTCCAGTCCCTTTAAAGCCCTTAGAAAGCCTAAAATGCTCTTTACATCACAGCCCAGCCAAAAGAGGAAATGAAGAGGGCGGAGGAACAGACAATACCAATTAGGATTATAAACCCTTTATTATAAAATTTATATACACTTTCTTGTTGTATTTATGTGGTTTTACTTGCAAAGTAATATATTTTTCATTGCAACATTCTTATAGTCTGAAATTTACCATTACTTTAATGCTATACAGCCCTTCTACATACACCCCATAGGTATCCCCCCACCAAAAATACCCCAGAGATCATCCTATAGGTTTAACTCCCCTATACTTGTTTCACCATTGCTAATTCCTCACTGAAGCAGTCCCCTCCCCCATTGCAAATGACGTATCCCCCAATTTTAAAAATTAAACTAACTAATTCTTAATTTTATCATACCCAAGTCCAGTTATGGATTCTTCGGCTTTTTTGCCAGCAGCAACAGGCCCTTGTCTTCTGAGTTGTTCCCACTATTTATATTAAAAAAAAAAATCGAATCATGATTGGTTAATCATCTTAAACAATTAGGATTGTGGATGGGCAGACTGTCAAAATTATGCTCATTCACTCTTAATTGGTGAATGGGATTTACATTTTCTATAGAAGTAAGAACGCCTAACAAAGATGAGAACATAAGAAGATAATAAAAAGAGCACCTGTTCCTGCTGGCCAGAAGAAGCTGAAGACTGATTATTTTCTACTGGACTTTCTAAATGTAAGGGTAAATGGCCTTTTACTTTATATTTATCCAGGATTGTATCTAATCTTTTTATTTTTATTTTGGGGTTAGGTTACTTGTGGTAAGGGAAGGAACCAAGTAGAAGGTGTTTCTGATGGAAGGGGACAAGTAGGGTGGTTTGGTTCTGTGGCATGTTATTTGAAATGGGGAAGTGGATAGTTTAATGTTGATTACCAATGGACATATCTTAGGAACCACTATCATTTATTGACCCACATATTGTTGCTGAATAATAGCTGGTTACTAAAATAACCTACCATGAGAAATCTGCTGTCATTAAATTTTTTTCCATAGGATATTGGCTTTAGAAGCTGAAATTATTTTAGCTATTGTAAGATACTTTTGTAATAAAATCTGACCTTAAATATTATATATTAACACTATACAGAAATAAAAGTGTGTGCATGGAATAACCAGTGGGAGCTTACAGGGCAGATTTTCAGGATTACCTTTGCTGCAAGCCGGGTTAATCATGTTTATTAATCAGCTGATTATTTCGCCTATGCGCCAGTTCAGATATCCTGAAGATCTGACCTGTTAGGGAGGTCTGAGGACAGGTTTGAAAACTCCTGGGAGCCGATTTATCATCAGTCTGTCTGACATGATCCGCTCAGCGGATCATGTCCGACACACATTGATGAATGCCGACAGCATACGCTGTTGGCATTTATCTTTGCACAAGCAGTTCTAGTGAACTGCTTGTGCAGTGCCGCATTGCCGCCCCCTGCAGATTCTCGGTCAATCGGCCGCTAGTTGGGGGTGTCAATCAGCTCGATCGTATAGGATTGGGCGGATTGATGTCCGAAACCTCAGAGCAGGACCGCTGCTTCATAACTTCTGTTTCTGGCGAGCCTAACAGCTCGCGCGGAAACAGGGGCATCAAGCTCCATTCGGAGCTTGATAATTCGGCCCCCTGGTCTAGATGATGACTGAGGAATGGTGGAAACAGAAGGGGGGATTGCGTGGTGTAGTTTACAGCAGAATCATTTGGAGAAGATTTTTTTTTATTATGTTTAATAAAACTAAGTGTTTTAAGGTTTCTGTTATTCTTTAATGAAAGTGTCTGATATCTACTGGAAACAGTAATGATAAAACATTCACATTTTATTCAGAGTTATTACGCCAACATGTTACTACTAATTGGGACTCAGGTTTCATATCTTCTTGGAGATGTAGCACCTCAGAAGCTTTTGTCCTCTCCTCATATACAGTGTCACTTCCTACTACACCAAAAAACTGAGATATAATATCCCAAATATATCACGTTCTGGTCAAAATATCTTAGCAAATAAAAGGCAATAGTGGTTTGCTAAAGAAAATGGTTGGCTCCATACGTTGGTTTTCTTTTAGTTGATTTACTGACTTGCTGGGAGAATGTTAATTATTTTGCTGGTTTCTTGTTTTAAATTCATTCAGGTTAACTAGACAATCGTAGGAAGCATCTTAGCTAAACTGTAATACATTTAGTTCAACATTGCATCTACAGTGGGGCAAAAAGTATTTAGTCAGCCACCAATTATGCATGTTCTCCCACTTAAGAAGATGAGAGAGGCCTGTAATGTTCATCATAGGTATACCTCAACTATGAGAGACAAAATGTGGAAACAAATCCAGACAATCACATTGTCTGATTTGGAAAGAATTTATTTGCTTATTATGGTGGAAAATAAGTATTTGGTCACCTACAAACAAGCAAGATTTCTTGCTCTCACAGACCTGTATCTTCTTCTTTAAGAGGCTCCTCTGTCCTCCACTCATTACCTGTATTAATGGCACCTGTTTGAACTTGTTATCAGTATAAAAGACACCTGTCCACAACCTCAAACAGTCACACTCCAAGCTCCACTATGGTGATTACCAAAGAGCTGTCAAAGGACACCAGAAACAAATTGTAGACCTGCACCAGACTGGGAAGACTGAATCTGCAATAGGCAAGCAGCTTGGTGTGAAGAAATCAACTGTGGGAGCAATAATTAGAAAATGGAAGACATACAAGACCACTGATAATCTCCCTCGATCTGGGGCTCCACGCAAGATCTCACCCCGTGGGATCAAAATGATCACAAGAACGGTGAGCAAACATCCCAGAACCACACGGGGGGACCTAGTGAATGACCTGCAGAGAGCTGGGACCAACGTAACAAAGGCTACCATCAGTAACACACTACGCCGCTGGGGACTCAGATTCTGCAGTGCCAGATGTGTCCCCCTGCTTAAGCCAGTACATGTCCAGGCCTGTCTGAAGTATGCTAGAGAGCATTTGGATTGGGAGAATGTCATATGGTCAGATGAAACTAAAGTAGAACTGTTTGGTAGAAACACAACTCGTTGTGTTTGGAGGAGAGAGAATGCTGAGTTGCAACCAAAGAAAACCATAACTACTGTGAAGCATGGGGGTGGCAACATCATGCTTTGGGGCTGTTCTCTGCAAAGGGAACAGGACGACTGATCCGTGTACATGAAAGAATGAATGGGGCCATGTATTGTGAGATTTTGAGTGCAAACCTGCTTCCATCAGCAAGGGCATTGAAGATGAAACGTGGCTGGGTCTTTCAGCATGACAATGATCCCAAACACATCGCCCGGGCAATGAAGGAGTGGCTTCGTAAGAAGCATTTCAAGGTCCTGGAGTGGCCTAGCAAGTCTCCAGATCTCAACCCCATAGAAAACCTTTGGAGGGAGTTGAAAGTCTGTGTTGCCCAGCAACAGCCCCAAAACATCACTGCTCTAGAGGAGATCTGCATGCAGGAATGGACCAACATACCAGCAACAGTGTGTGACAACCTTGTGAAGACTTACAGAAAACGTTGTCATTGCCAACAAAGGATATATAACAAAGTATTGAGATGAACTTTTGATATTGACCAAATACTTATTTTCCACCACCATTTGCAAATAAATTCTTTCCAAATCCGACAATGTGATTGTCTGGATTTGTTTCCACATTTTGTCTCTCATAGTTGAGGTATACCTATGATGAAAATTGCAGGCCTCTCTCATCTTCTTAAGTGGGAGAACTTGCACAATTGGTGGCTGACTAAATACTTTTTTTCCCCACTGTATAAAGGCCACTTTCCATTTTTTACTTTTATACAGGGGACTAATCTGTTGTCTATAAAACATTATCCCTGACTCAGTGATGCACCACATATTGGCGATAGTCTCCTTTCTCTGTTTTACACATCAGTCCTGCGGTCTGTCTTCTTTTCTATATGAATGTGCACTGAAGACAGTTTAAATTTTGTTCTCCACCCCAACATGTAATCTTTGCTTCTTTTATTGTAGATAAACCCTTGTTCAGCCCTGACAAAGCAATGAGTTCAGAGAGTGCAATTGTACAGAACATGCCTTGAAAGTATTGGCTATTGTACATCATTCCAGTAGATAGATTTATAAACTACGGATCTTGGTAATGTTTATATCGATGAAGGAAATTAAATCACATATTTTGTTGTTACGTATTAATCCATGTCTGTCAACAATTCTACAGGTTTTAGGTGTGACACCTGAGCACAGATGTCCCTCAAAATTTTTTATCAAGGTTAGAAACACACTGTATATGGTGAGAAAGTCATAGGTATCACGGAAACCAGAATAACTCATAGGGACTTACATTTGGGACTAGAGAATATTTTGGTAGTTGTACTACATCAAAATGAAAATTACTGAGCATGCTTGAGGTCCTAAAAAACAATATTTTATTAAGGTAAAAATGGCATATGGAAGTCAATCAGTGACCAACAACAGTCTTACGTATGTTGCACAGATTACAGGAGCTTAATCACAGACTACTCAAAATACCATTGAATATTTAAATACCCAACAACCAATCAAATCTTAGCACAGAATAATGTCAGAAAGTAGCTCCAACAATGATTTAATAAAAAACAAATTGTGCTTATATGGCATTTCCATGAGCCAAATTCCACAATGTGCAAATATTACAATTAAAAACATACATAAAAGCAACAAATTAATTTAGTTATTGTGGTCATAAGTGTGTTTATTATGTAATTACATCCACAAACGCATTATGCAACATGTATAGAATGTTTTAACATTATGTATACACTTATTGCAAGTATTACAGAATGCAAATTAAAATAACAGATACATAGCAAATAATTACTACGCTAGCTTACATTATTAGATAAATATCCTGCAGTCTTCAGTTACCTTTATTACAGTGAGTTATCAATATAATTATTATTACTCAATGCATTTGTCAGATATGGCAATGCACAGAACAGATTATGCTAACATGACACCCCAAGTCTGGATCATGCAGTAAATTGATAGGATATTAATTTGTTACTCAGTAGAAGACCATACATATACATTTTTAATTAGCGGCACTTGTACCGTTTCGTATTCTAATGAGTGTGATACAAACGGAAAGTGAAGGTTTTGTGTTAAAATATCATAGAAATGATGATGGTTCCGTCATTCTCATGAATTTATTCTGTTCTAAAATTTGAATCTCACACAAATTTATTTACAGAGTAGAAATTTAGCATTCTAATATTTATCTATACAAAGGTTCCAAGGCAGATCAAACACTTGCTTCTTCATTATTCAAGCTGAATTAGTACCCGCATCTTTGTTATTCAAAAGTAACTATACAATTGCTGATGGATCACATGTGACCTGAGATCATATTCTCATTTCATGCTGCAAATGCTAACACTTGTTATCATATACAGTATGTAATACAGACAGTGTAGCAGAAATCCACTGGGTTTTCTTTGTTTGATGAGCACATTTCACCTGGTTCTTATCCTGAAAAGGAGAGCTCAAAACTAGTACAGTGCACTTATAGGGAAATCTCATTAAAGAAACGCAACATTTTGAAGTGTTGCTAACAATAATCTGTGAAAGTAACAAAAGCATCAGTCTTTTTTACATTTCCTAATTTGTTTTTGCAGTCTGTCTGCCAGTGTTGTTATAAGTAGAAATTAAGTAACTTTTACAAACTGTGGGTTGCAGAAGATAGAAAACAAACCCCAATTAATGGTGAGGTCCAATGCAACTTAAAATTAAAAATACTCGAATACACTGGAAAGAAAGAAAGAGAAACAAAGAAAGAGAGAAAGAAGAAAGAAAGATAGAGCGAGAGAAAGAAAGAGAAAGAAAGAGTAAGAAAGAAAGAAAAAGAGAGAGAGAGATAATGAGAAAGAAGCCACATAATAACTGGCAGTGCAAAGACGCACAATGGGGTTAATTTATTAAAGTGCGAGTATCATGTCCGCCGCACATCGATAAATGCAGACAGCATACGCCGTCGGCATTTATCATTACACAAGCAGTTCTTGTGAACTGCTTGTGCAAAGCCGCCCCCTGCAGATTTGCGGCCCTAGGGGGTGTCAATCAGCCCGATTGTATAGGTTCGGGCGGATTGAAGACCGCAGCCTCAGAGGCAGCGGACAAGTTATGGGGAAGCGGTCTTAAGACAGCTACTTCCTAACTACTGTTTCCGGCGAGCCTGAAGGCCATTCGGAGCTTGATAATTTGGCCCCAATAACTGAGAATAGCCATGCAAAGCACTTTGCACAGAATATTTATTAGATTGGAATAGACCCTATGGAAAAAAAGTGAGAGAGGAAGAAAGATATTACAAATGAAAGAGACACGTCCTTGATTTTATTTTTAGAATCGCAGGGTTGGTTGTGTTTAGTTAAACTATTGTCCTTATGTTCAAAATACAAATATTGGGTCAATGTGCATGAATAATGCCTGTGTTCTCATGTTTCCTCTTGTAAAAGATTCAGTTCAAATAAAGGGAAAAGCAGGGTTTATTAAAATTTAGCAGCAGACGCAAAACCTGGTGGGATCTTCATGGTGAAAGCCTCCCCACCTAATTGAGGAGATAGGGCCTGGGAGTCACAGGGGTCTCTATGAATCCTCATGTTGGTTAACAGAGATTAATAGTAAATTGCATATGACATAGCTGCAGAGTTTGGACAAGACAATTTCTATTTTGCTAGAATGGAATATCGGAAAATGTACCCATATGATGCATTGAAAACATTGACTTCGGGGATCACAATCCACCCAACCAGACGTTATCAACAAAATATCAACAACAAAATGGACGCATCAAATTTAACAGCCAAAGTCACTAGATAATCTGCAAAACTGGCCTTTTGACATGTTTGTGATTTGGAATCATTATATTATTTTGTGTATGTGGAATACTCTCTTAAATGGCCACTGATCTTATTTTAGATGCATATATTTATCAGATTTAATCAGCTCCAATGCATCTGTTTCCGCGCGAGCCTTCAGGCTCTCTCCGGAAACAAGAGTTAAGAATCAGACTGCTGCTCCTTAACTCGTACGCCTCCTCTGAGGCTGCGGACATCAATCCGCCCGATCGTATATGATCGGGTTGATTGACACCCCCTGATAGTGGCCAATTGGTTGTGAATTTTCAGGGGGCAGCATTGCACAAGCAGTTCACCAGACCATAGTCTAGACTCATTAAACCATATTTATTACTATTGTAAAGTTTACAAATAAACATATATTTAATAGAATTTAATTCTAAGATCAAACCTCTATGGAACACATGCTTCCTCACCCTTTCTAAGATTCACCTACAGAAAACTCCTGCCCTAGCCCTTCTACGCATAGGCACTCACACTTCGCCCAAACATCATGGCTATATATGCATGTATCTGTTTTCTGCAGTTAAATCTATCTTTGCTAAAGCTAGGAAATTAGAGCTACCCCCAAAATGGTGAGTAATCAGTAGCACTATGGCCTATATATACTCAATGGAAAAATACATTTTCCACTCCTTAAACAAAACAGACTTATTCGAAATCGCTTGGGCTGACTGGAAAGAAAACTTTAATACTCATTGGCGACCTAATGCAACTATAACTGCTTAAATATACCTGACAAGCATTACCCGACTTTCCTATACACGACCATACCCCAAATACATCTCGACATATAACTTACTTTATCTATATTAGATTTATATAATGTAAATTGATTGACAGCCCCTGCTAATGGCTGATTAGCCACCAGCAAGCAGGGGGCAGCATTGCATAAGCATTGTTAAATTGCAATGTTAAATGCTGACAGTGTATGCTGTCTGCTCGCAATGAGGTCCGGCGGACATGATTCTTGATAGAGAACCATGTCTGCCTAACCTATGATAAATGGAGCCCATGGTTCCTTTAACCCTATTAGCTCATTTCGATTTTCGGTGATCAATATTTTAACTGTGCCATTATGAGGAAATCGAGATTTAGGGGCCAATTTATCAAGGTGTTAATCTCGACGCATTCGCTGAGAACAAACAATAATATCTCATAGAAATTTATTTTTCTATTTATTTTTTTATACAAAAAATCTGATATATGATATTTTCACATAAATTAATGTGTATTTGTATTTTGATAAATCATGATATGCTTATCTTGTGGGTTTTTTTTTTTAATGATTATTAATGCTAGAATTTCTATATATATATATATATATATATTTTTGCACATACTTGTATATATATATATATATATATATATATATATATATGTTATGTCAGAATTTTTTTTTTTGTTCTAAACAATGTTGTCTTTCATATCTCTGTGTTTATTTATACCACTATATGTATATAGTGTAAATATAGTATTATTCTGAATAATTGTGAATATAACATTTAATCAGAGTATCATGTATTTATTTGCAAACAATGGATATTTTAAGAACTGGGCCAGTTTTCTATCTGCACCTGTGTATCACTTCCTGATTTAAGTCTAGTTTTAAACACCACTCCTACACAGGTGTTAACAAATGGGGTGGCATTTAAGATGACATTTCTTAATAAAAATAAAGAAGTGATTTCAATTTCTGCTGTATCTGATTCATGACAGTTTAATGTTAGGTAGACTATCCCTTTGAGCTTTTAGCTTAAGATTATATTGAATCAAACATCATTCGATTATTAAAATCATTGTCAAAAATATTACACTGTGTGGCCTGTCATCATCAATGTTTATCTTTAATACTAATTTCACATATGCATACTTTCAAAGTATAATACACAATGTAACACATGGCACTTACAGGTTCTGATGAGTGATAAGTGACACAAGTATAGAGCAATTTGATTCGTTAGTGATAGTAGAACATTTATATTTAAATCAGATTGGCTGATTTCATTAATCATGTGATTATGCATTTCCCAATAAAAAGTGGTGGAAAATTTTACTAGTTTGTGAGTTGTTTAGGAGTTTGAATATTGCGTCAAATTTGGTGCAAAGTATTGCATCAAATCTGGTGCGAAGTGGAGAGTGGGACTTGTATTACATGCGTTAAACATGGTGCAAATAGATTTATCTAAAAAAGGAAGTTAGCTATATTATGTAATGTATTTATTTCATTTTTATCCCTATAAGCAATACTTCGCACCAAATTGGAAGTAATACTTTGGACCAAATTTGAAGCAATAATATTGTCTCCTTGCTTTGTGAAGAACTCAATGGCAGAGAGACAAAGCTGTAACATAACCCATAAGTAGGGTAACATTTCCCTACTTGATTTTATTTAGTAATAAGGGCAGATCTGGGTTTCTGTTTGTCAACTTAAAGGACATGAAACCCATATTTCTCCTGTTAAGTGTGGTCAGTCCACGGGTCATCATTACTTCTGGGATATTATCTCCTCCCCTACAGGAAGTGCAAGAGGATTCACCCAGCAGAGCTGCTACATAGCCCCTCCCCTCTACGTCACCTCCAGTCATTCTCTTGCACCCAACGAATAGATAGGATGTGTGAGAGGACTGTGGTGATTTAATTAGTTTATTACCTTCAATCAAAAGTTTGTTATTTTATAATAGCACCGGAGTGTGTTATTCATTCTCTGGTAGAATTTGAAGAAGAATCTACCGGAGTTTTTTCTATGATTTTAGCCGGAGTAGTTAAGATCATATTGCTGTTTCTCGGCCATCTGAGGAGAGGTAAACTTCAGATCAGGGGACAGCGGGCAGATTAATCTGCAAAGAGGTATGTAGCAGTTTGTTATTTTCTGACATGGAATTGATGAGAAAATCCTGCCATACCGTTATAATGTAAACTCAGCCTTAAATGCAGTAGATGTAGCTGGTATCAGGCTGTCATGTATGTATATTTTACACTTCAGTATTCTGGGGAATGGTACTTCACTGGATTTATACTGTATGCATAGACTTAACCTAATTTGCAGGGACTTGCAATAGGTTTTAAATAACAATTAATTTATTGAGGTTAAACGTTTTTTTGCTGGCATGTAAAAACGTTTATTTCTCTGAGGTACTGGGTGAAAAAATGTTTTGGGCACTATTTTTTCCACTTGGCAATAGTTTTGTTTAAATTAAAGCAGTTCACTGATCTCTCTCACTGTTATGTGTGAGGGGGAGGAGCCATTTTTGGCGCTTTTACTACGCATCAAAAAACTCAGTCAGAGGTTCATTTTCTTCCTGCATGATCCGGTTCATCTCTACAGAACTCAGGGATCTCCAAAGCCTTTTTTTGAGGGAGGTAATCATCACAGCAGAGCTGTGAAGATTGTAGTTGACTGTGATAAAAAACGTTTATTTGTGTATTTTTTCTGCTGCCTGGGTTAGTTATCCTTTGCTAATGGGAACAATCCTTTGCTAAAATTGTATATTTCTGACAAAGATTGATGCTATAACTTAATTATTTTCAACTGTCATAATTTTTTCTGTGCTTCTTATAGGCACAGTTCGTTTTCATATTATTGTAAATTACTTGAAAAAGCATTTCCAAGTTGCTAGTTAATTGCTAGTGTGTTAAACATGTCTGATTCAGAGGAAGATACATGTGCTATATGTGCTAATGCCAAAGTGGAGCCCAATAGAAGTTTATGTACTAACTGTATTGATGCTACTTTAAATAAAAGTCAATCTGTACAAATTGAACATATTTCACCAGACAACGAGGGGAGAGTTATGCCGACTAACTCGCCTCACGTGTCAGTACCTGCATCTCCCGCTCGGGAGGTGCGTGATATTGTAGCGCCGAGTACATCTGGGCGGCCATTTCAAATCACATTACAGGATATGGCTACTGTTATGACTGAAGTTTTGGCTAAATTACCAGAACTTAGAGGCAAGCGTGATCACTCTGGGGTGAGAACAGAGTGCGCTGATAATATTAGGGCCATGTCAGACACTGCGTCACAGGCGGCAGAACATGAGGACGGAGAACTTCATTCTGTGGGTGACGGTTCTGATCCAAATAGATTGGATTCAGATATCTCAAATTTTAAATTTAAGCTGGAAAACCTCCGTGTATTACTAGGGGAGGTGTTAGCGGCTCTGAATGATTGTAACACAGTTGCAATACCAGAGAAAATCTGTAGGTTGGATAAATATTTTGCGGTACCGGCGAGTACTGATGTTTTTCCTATACCTAAGAGACTTACTGAAATTGTTACTAAGGAGTGGGATAGGCCCGGTGTGCCGTTCTCACCCCCTCCGATATTTAGAAAAATGTTTCCAATAGACGCCACCACACGGGACTTATGGCAAACGGTCCCTAAGGTGGAGGGAGCAGTTTCTACTTTAGCTAAGCGTACCACTATCCCGGTGGAGGATAGCTGTGCCTTTTCAGATCCAATGGATAAAAAATTAGAGGGTTACCTTAAGAAAATGTTTGTTCAACAAGGTTTTATATTGCAACCTCTTGCATGCATTGCGCCTGTCACGGCTGCAGCAGCATTTTGGTTTGAGTCTCTGGAAGAGACACTTCAATCATCTACACTAGATGAGATTACAGACAAACTTAAAGCCCTTAAGTTAGCTAACTCATTTATTTCAGATGCCGTAGTACATTTAACTAAACTTACGGCTAAGAATTCCGGATTTGCCATTCAGGCACGCAGAGCACTGTGGCTAAAATCCTGGTCAGCTGATGTTACTTCTAAATCTAAATTGCTTAATATACCTTTCAAAGGGCAAACCTTATTCGGGCCCGGGTTGAAAGAGATTATCGCTGACATTACAGGAGGTAAAGGCCATGCCCTGCCTCAGGACAAAGCCAAACCTAGGGCTAGACAGTCTAATTTTCGTTCCTTTCGTAATTTCAAAGCAGGAACAGCATCAACTTCCTCTGCACCAAAACAGGAAGGAGCTGTTGCTCGCTACAGACAAGGCTGGAAACCTAACCAGTCCTGGAACAAGGGCAAGCAGGCCAGGAAACCTGCTGCTGCCCCTAAGACAGCATGAATCGAGGGCCCCCGATCCGGGACCGGATCTAGTAGGGGGCAGACTTTCTCTCTTCGCCCAGGCTTGGGCAAGAGATGTTCAGGATCCCTGGGCGTTAGAGATCATATCTCAGGGATACCTTCTGGACTTCAAATCCTCTCCCCCAAGAGGGAGATTTCATCTGTCAAGGTTATCAACAAACCAAATAAAGAAAGAAGCGTTCCTACGCTGCGTACAAGATCTTTTATTAATGGGAGTGATCCATCCAGTTCCGCGGTCGGAACAAGGACAAGGGTTTTACTCAAATCTGTTTGTAGTTCCCAAAAAAGAGGGAACTTTCAGGCCAATCTTGGATTTAAAGATCCTAAACAAATTCCTAAGAGTTCCATCGTTCAAGATGAAAACGATTCGAACAATTTTGCCCATGATCCAAGAGGGTCAGTACATGACCACAGTGGATTTAAAGGATGCTTACCTTCACATACCGATTCACAGAAATCATTACCGGTATCTAAGGTTTGCCTTTCTAGACAGGCATTACCAGTTTGTAGCTCTTCCATTCGGACTGGCTACGGCTCCAAGAATCTTCACAAAGGTTCTGGGTACTCTTCTGGCGGTACTAAGACCGCGAGGAATTTCGGTAGCTCCGTACCTAGACGACATTCTGATACAAGCTTCAAGCTTTCAAACTGCCAAGTCTCATACAGAGTTAGTACTGGCATTTCTAAGGTCGCATGGATGGAAGGTGAACGAAAAGAAGAGTTCTCTCTTTCCACTCACAAGAGTTCCCTTCTTGGGGACTCTGATAGATTCTGTAGAAATGAAGATTTACCTGACAGAAGACAGGTTAACAAAGCTTCAAAATGCATGCCGTGTCCTTCATTCCATTCAACACCCGTCAGTAGCTCAATGCATGGAGGTGATCGGCTTAATGGTAGCGGCAATGGACATAGTACCTTTTGCACGCCTACATCTCAGACCGCTGCAATTGTGCATGCTAAGTCAGTGGAATGGGGATTACTCAGATTTGTCCCCCACTCTGAATCTGAATCAAGAGACCAGAAATTCTCTTCTATGGTGGCTTTATCGGCCACACCTGTCCAGGGGGATGCCATTCAGCAGGCCAGACTGGACAATTGTAACAACAGACGCCAGCCTACTAGGTTGGGGCGCTGTCTGGAATTCTCTGAAGGCTCAGGGACTATGGAATCAGGAGGAGAGTCTCCTTCCAATAAACATTCTGGAATTGAGAGCAGTTCTCAATGCCCTTCTGGCTTGGCCCCAGTTAACAACTCGGGGGTTCATCAGGTTTCAGTCGGACAACATCACGACTGTAGCTTACATCAACCATCAGGGAGGGACAAGAAGCTCCCTAGCAATGATGGAAGTATCAAAGATAATTCGCTGGGCAGAGTCTCACTCTTGCCACCTGTCTGCAATCCACATCCCGGGAGTGGAGAACTGGGAGGCGGATTTCTTAAGTCGTCAGACTTTTCATCCGGGGGAGTGGGAACTTCATCCGGAGGTCTTTGCCCAGATACTTCGACGTTGGGGCAAACCAGAGATAGATCTCATGGCGTCTCGTCAGAACGCCAAGCTTCCTCGCTACGGGTCCAGATCCAGGGATCCGGGAGCGGTTCTGATAGATGCTTTGACAGCACCTTGGACCTTCGGGATGGCTTATGTGTTTCCACCCTTCCCGATGCTTCCTCGATTGATTGCCAGAATCAAACAGGAGAGAGCATCAGTGATTCTAATAGCACCTGCATGGCCACGCAGGACTTGGTATGCAGATCTAGTGGACATGTCATCCTGTCCGCCTTGGTCTCTACCTCTGAAACAGGACCTTCTGATCCAGGGTCCATTCAAACATCAAAATCTAACTTCTCTGAAGCTGACTGCTTGGAAATTGAACGCTTGATTTTATCAAAACGTGTTTTTTCTGAGCCAGTTATTGATACCTTAATACAGGCTAGGAAGCCTGTTACCAGAAGGATTTACCATAAAATATGGCGTAAATACTTATATTGGTGCGAATGCAAGAGTTACTCATGGAGTAAGGTTAGGATTCCAAGGATATTGTCTTTTCTACAAGAAGGTTTAGAAAAGGGGTTATCCGCTAGTTCTTTAAAGGGACAGATTTCAGCTCTGTCCATTCTTTTACACAAACGTCTGTCAGAAGTTCCGGACGTTCAAGCTTTTTGTCAGGCTTTAGCTAGGATCAAGCCTGTGTTTAAAACTGTTGCTCCGCCATGGAGTTTGAACTTAGTTCTTAATGTTTTACAGGGTGTTCCGTTTGAACCCCTTCATTCCATTGATATCAAGTTGTTATCTTGGAAAGTTCTGTTTTTAATGGCTATTTCCTCGGCTCGAAGAGTCTCTGAGTTATCTGCCTTACATTGTGATTCTCCTTATCTGATTTTTCATTCAGACAAGGTAGTTCTGCGTACTAAACCTGGGTTCCTACCTAAGGTGGTCACTAACAGGAATATCAATCAAGAGATTGTTGTTCCATCTTTGTGTCCTAATCCTTCCTCGAAGAAGGAACGTCTGCTACACAATCTAGATGTAGTCCGTGCCCTGAAATTTTATCTACAGGCAACTAAGGATTTTCGTCAAACGTCTTCCCTGTTTGTCGTTTATTCTGGTCAGAGGAGAGGTCAAAAAGCTTCGGCTACCTCTCTCTCTTTTTGGCTTCGTAGCATAATACGATTAGCCTATGAGACTGCTGGACAGCAGCCTCCTGAAAGAATTACAGCTCATTCTACTAGAGCTGTGGCTTCCACTTGGGCCTTTAAGAATGAGGCTTCTGTTGAACAGATTTGCAAGGCTGCAACTTGGTCTTCTCTTCATACTTTTTCCAAATTTTACAAATTTGACACTTTTGCTTCTTCGGAGGCTGTTTTTGGGAGAAAGGTTCTTCAGGCAGTGGTTCCCTCCGTATAAAGAGCCTGCCTGTCCCTCCCATCATCCGTGTACTTTTGCTTTGGTATTGGTATCCCAGAAGTAATGATGACCCGTGGACTGACCACACTTAACAGGAGAAAACAAAATTTATGCTTACCTGATAAATTCATTTCTCCTGTAGTGTGGTCAGTCCACGGCCCGCCCTGTTTTTTATGGCAGGCTAAAGATTTTTTTTTTTTGGATTATACTCCAGTCACCACTACACCCTTGGGCTTCTCCTTTCTCGTTGGTCCTTTGGTCGAATGACTGGAGGTGACGTAGAGGGGAGGAGCTATGTAGCAGCTCTGCTGGGTGAATCCTCTTGCACTTCCTGTAGGGGAGGAGATAATATCCCAGAAGTAATGATGACCCGTGGACTGACCACACTACAGGAGAAATGAATTTATCAGGTAAGCATAAATTTTGTTTTCTCCTGTTAAGTGTAGTCAGTCCACGGGTCATCCATTACTTATGGGATTATATCTCCTCCCTAACAGGAAGTGCAAGAGGATCACCCAAGCAGAGCTGCTATATAGCTCCTCCCCTCTACGTCATACCCAGTCATTCTCTTGCACCTAACTAATAGATAGGACGTGTGAGAGGACTGTGGTTGTTATACTTAGTTTTTATTTCTTCAATCAAAAGTTTGTTATTTTAAACAGCACCGGAGTGTGTTGTTCTTCTCAGGCAGCATTAGAAGAAGAATCTACCTGAGTTTGTGTATGATCTTAGCGGTCGTAACTAAGATCCATTTGCTGTTTCTCGGCCATTCTGAGGAGTGAGGTAACTTCAGAACAGGGGACAGCGGGCAGGGTTCACCTGCAAGGAGGTATGTTGCAGTATATTATTTTCTAAGGAATGGAATTGACTGAGAAAATACTGCTGATACCGATGTAATGTAAGTGCAGCCTTAAATGCAGTAGTAGTGACTGGTATCAGGCTGATATGTATATATGTTTACACTGAGGTATTTCTAGGGAATGGAACTTCACTAAGAAAATACTGTATACATTTAACTTATATTTGAGCCTCCACTGCAACGAAAGCGACTAGCAGCAGGCTTTTTAATAACATTTCATAATTTTATATTTAAAACGTTTACTGGCATGTTAATCGTTTTTCTCTGAAGTACTTGGTGATAAAACTTTATGGGCATTATTTTTCCACATGGCTGTCGTTTATTTATGAATAAAGTCAGTTTACTGAGCTTCCCCACTGTTGTGTTATGAGTGGGAGGGGCCTATTTTGGCGCTTTATTGCGCAGTAAAAATTCAGTCACAGGCTTCCTATTTCTTCCTCCATGATCCAGGACGTCTCTACAGAGCCCAGGGGTCTCCAAAACTTGTTTTGAGGGAGGTAATCACTCACAGCAGACCTGTGAGACTGTGCTTTGACTGTGATAAAAACGCTTATATTAAATTGTTATCCGTTTTTGGGGTACTAAGGGGTTAATCATCCATTTGCTGGTGGGTGCAATCCTTTGCTAACTTAATGCATTTACTGTGAAAATTTGTTTGCTATAACTAATTTGGTTCATTGTTATTTCAACTGTGACAATTTTGTGTGCTTCTTAAAGGCACAGTAACGTTTTTTATATTGCTTGAAAATTTATTTGAAAAGTATTTTCCAAGCTTGCTAGTCTAATTGCTAGTTTGTTTAAACATGTCTGACACAGAGGAATCTCGTTGTGCAATATGTTTAAAGGCCAATGTGGAGCCCAATAGAAATTTGTGTACTAATTGCATTGATGCTACTTTGAATAAAAGCCAATCTGTACATGTAAAGAAAATTTCACCAGACAACGAGGGGGAAGTTATGCCGACTAACTCTCCTCACGTGTCAGTACCTTCGTCTCCCGCTCAGGAGGTGCGTGATATTGTGGCGCCAAGTACATCAGGGCGGCCCTTACAAATCACTTTGCAAGACATGGCTAATGTTATGACTGAAGTATTATCTAAATTGCCAGAATTTAGGGGTAAACGCGACCACTCTGGGGTGAGAACAGAGTGCGCTGATAATAATAGAGCCATGTCTGATACTGCGTCACAATTTGCAGAACATGAGGACGGAGAGCTTCATTCTGTGGGTGACGGATCTGATCCAAGTAAACTGGACTCAGACATTTCAAATTTTAAATTTAAGCTTGAGAACCTCCGCGTATTACTAGGGGAGGTATTAGCGGCTCTGAATGATTGTAACACGGTTGCAATTCCAGAGAAAATATGTAGGCTGGATAAATATTTTGCGGTACCGACGTGTACTGACGTTTTTCCTATACCTAAAAGGCTTACAGAAATTGTTAACAAGGAGTGGGATAGACCCGGTGTGCCTTTTTCACCCCCTCCTATATTTAGAAAAATGTTTCCAATAGACGCCACCACACGGGACTTATGGCAGACGGTCCCTAAGGTGGAGGGAGCAGTTTCTACTCTGGCTAAGCGCACCACTATCCCGGTGGAGGATAGCTGTGCTTTTTCAGATCCAATGGATAAAAAGTTAGAGGGTTACCTTAAGAAAATGTTTGTTCAACAAGGTTTTATATTACAACCCTTTGCATGCATTGCGCCTGTCACGGCTGCGGCGGCATTCTGGTTTGAGTCTCTGGAAGAGACCATTAGCTCAGCTCCATTGGATGAGATTATAGACAAGCTTAGAGTCCTTAAGCTAGCTAATTCATTTATTTCTGATGCCGTAGTACACTTAACTAAGCTTACGGCTAAGAACTCCGGATTCGCCATTCAAGCGCGCAGAGCGCTGTGGCTTAAATCCTGGTCAGCCGATGTGACTTCTAAATCTAAATTGCTTAACATACCTTTCAAAGGGCAAACATTATTCGGGCCCGGTTTGAAAGAGATTATCGCTGACATTACTGGAGGTAAGGGCCATGCCCTGCCTCAAGACAGAGCCAAACCTAGGGCTAAACAGTCTAATTTTCGTGCCTTTCGTAACTTCAAGGCAGGAGCAGCATCAACTTCCTCCGCTCCAAAACAGGAAGGAACTGTTGCTCGCTACAGACAGGGCTGGAAACCTAACCAGTCCTGGAACAAGGGCAAGCAGGCCAGAAAAACTGCTGCCGCCCCTAAAACAGCATGAAGTGAGGGCCCCCGATCCGCAAACGGATCTAGTGGGGGGCAGACTTTCTCTCTTCGCCCAGGCTTGGGCAAGAGATGTCCAGGATCCCTGGGCGTTAGAGATCATATCTCAGGGATATCTTCTGGACTTCAAAGCCTCTCCTCCAAAAGGGAGTTTTCATCTTTCAAGGTTGTCAGCAAACCAGATAAAGAAAGAGGCGTTTCTACGCTGTGTACAAGACCTTTTAATAATGGGAGTGATCCACCCAGTTCCGCGGTCGGAACAAGGACAAGGGTTTTACTCAAATCTGTTTGTGGTTCCCAAAAAAGAGGGAACCTTCAGACCAATCTTGGACTTAAAGATCCTAAACAAATTCCTAAGAGTTCCATCGTTCAAAATGGAAACTATTCGGACAATCTTACCTATGATCCAGAAGGGTCAGTACATGACCACAGTGGATTTAAAGGATGCCTACCTTCACATACCGATTCACAAAGATCATTATCGGTACCTAAGGTTTGCTTTTCTAAACAGGCATTACCAGTTTGTAGCTCTTCCCTTCGGGTTAGCTACAGCTCCAAGAATCTTTACAAAGGTTCTGGGCTCTCTTCTGGCGGTACTAAGACCGCAAGGAATATCGGTAGCTCCGTACCTAGACGACATTCTGATACAAGCGTCAAGTTTCCAAACTGCCAAGTCTCATACAGAGTTAGTTCTGGCATTTCTAAGGTCGCATGGGTGGAAGGTGAACGTAGAAAAGAGTTCTCTATTGCCACTCACAAGAGTTCCCTTCTTGGGGACTCTTATAGATTCTGTAGAAATGAAAATTTACCTGACAGAGAACAGGTCAACAAAACTTCTAAATGCTTGCCGTGTCCTTCATTCCATTCAACACCCGTCAGTGGCTCAATGCATGGAGGTAATCGGCTTAATGGTAGCGGCAATGGACATAGTACCTTTTGCACGCCTGCATCTCAGACCACTGCAATTATGCATGCTAGGTCAGTGGAATGGGGATTACTCAGATTTGTCCCCTATGCTGAATCTGGATCAAGAGACCAGAGATTCTCTTCTATGGTGGCTTTCTCGGCCACATCTGTCCAAGGGGATGCCCTTTAGCAGGCCAGATTGGACGATTGTAACAACAGACGCCAGCCTGCTAGGTTGGGGCGCTGTCTGGAATTCCCTGAAGGCTCAGGGATCTTGGACTCAGGAGGAGAAACTCCTTCCAATAAACATTCTGGAATTAAGAGCGGTTTTCAATGCTCTTCTGGCTTGGCCTCAGTTAGCAACTCTGAGGTTCATCAGGTTCCAGTCGGACAACATCACGACTGTGGCTTACATCAACCATCAGGGAGGGACAAGGAGTTCCCTAGCGATGATGGAAGTCTCAAAGATAATTCGCTGGGCAGAGTCTCACTCTTGCCACCTGTCAGCGATCCACATCCCAGGAGTGGAGAACTGGGAGGCGGATTTCCTAAATCGCCAGACTTTTCATCCGGGGGAGTGGGAACTTCATCCGGAGGTATTTGCCCAACTGCTTCGGCGTTGGGGCAAACCAGATCTGGATCTCATGGCGTCTCGCCAGAACGCCAAGCTTCCTTGTTACGGATCCAGGTCCAGGGACCCGGGAGCGGTACTGATAGATGCTCTGACAGCACCTTGGGTCTTCAACATGGCTTATGTGTTTCCACCCTTCCCGATGCTTCCTCGATTGATTGCCAGAATCAAACAGGAGAGAGCATCTGTGATTCTAATAGCGCCTGCGTGGCCACGCAGGACCTGGTATGCAGATCTAGTGGACATGTCGTCCTGTCCACCATGGTCTCTGCCTCTGAGACAGGACCTTCTGATTCAGGGTCCTTTCAAACATCCAAATCTAATTTCTCTGAGGCTGACTGCATGGAGATTGAACGCTTGATTCTATCAAAGCGTGGATTCTCGGAGTCAGTGATTGATACCTTAATACAGGCTAGGAAACCTGTTACCAGGAAGATTTACCATAAAATATGGCGTAAATACTTGCATTGGTGCGAATCCAAGAGTTACTCATGGAGTTAGGTTAGGATTCCTAGGATATTGTCTTTTCTACAAGAAGGTTTAGAAAAAGGTTTATCTGCTAGCTCGTTAAAGGGACAGATCTCAGCTCTGTCCATCCTGTTACACAAACGTCTGTCTGAAGTTCCAGACGTTCAGGCTTTTTGTCAGGCTTTGGCCAGGATTAAGCCTGTGTTTAAAACTGTTGCTCCGCCGTGGAGCTTAAACTTAGTTCTTAACGTTTTACAGGGTGTTCCGTTTGAACCCCTTCATTCCATTGATATCAAGCTGTTATCTTGGAAAGTTCTGTTTTTAATGGCTATTTCCTCGGCTCGAAGAGTCTCTGAGTTATCGGCCTTACATTGTGATTCTCCTTATCTGATTTTTCATTCAGACAAGGTAGTTCTGCGTACTAAACCTGGGTTCTTACCTAAGGTAGTCACTAACAGGAATATCAATCAAGAGATTGTTGTTCCATCATTGTGCCCTAACCCTTCTTCAAAGAAGGAACGACTTCTGCACAATCTGGACGTCGTCCGTGCCCTGAAATTTTATTTGCAGGCAACTAAAGATTTTCGACAAACTTCTTCCCTGTTTGTCGTTTACTCTGGACAGAGGAGAGGTCAAAGGGCTTCGGCTACCTCTCTCTCTTTCTGGCTTCGTAGCATAATACGTTTAGCCTATGAGACTGCTGGACAGCAGCCTCCTGAAAGAATTACAGCTCATTCTACCAGAGCTGTGGCTTCCACTTGGGCCTTTAAGAATGAGGCCTCTGTTGAACAGATTTGCAAGGCTGCAACTTGGTCTTCACTTCACACCTTTTCAAAATTTTACAAATTTGACACTTTTGCTTCTTCGGAGGCTGTTTTTGGGAGAAAGGTTCTTCAGGCAGTGGTTCCTTCCGTGTAAAGATCCTGCCTGTCCCTCCCGTCATCCGTGTACTTTTAGCTTTGGTATTGGTATCCCATAAGTAATGGATGACCCGTGGACTGACTACACTTAACAGGAGAAAACATAATTTATGCTTACCTGATAAATTCCTTTCTCCTGTAGTGTAGTCAGTCCACGGCCCACCCTGTTTTTACGGCAGGTCTAAATTTTAAATTAAACTCCAGTCACCACTGCACCCTATAGTTTCTCCTTTCTCGTTTGGTTTCGGTCGAATGACTGGGTATGACGTAGAGGGGAGGAGCTATATAGCAGCACTGCTTGGGTGATCCTCTTGCACTTCCTGTTAGGGAGGAGATATAATCCCATAAGTAATGGATGACCCGTGGACTGACTACACTACAGGAGAAAGGAATTTATCAGGTAAGCATAAATTATGTTTTTGTCTTATTATTTAGAAATAGTATACAATTTTAATCAACTTTCTAATTTACTTTAATTTTTTTTATTTATTTTTTTATTTAATTTTAGAATATAACCACACCTTCGTTATAATTTACAGGTAGAACTTTTTAACAGTGATGTCACATGAATAGTTTTAGGCTACACATATCTAACACCATACCTCACAAGTTATATGAAGTAGTTCCAAAGAGTCATTCAATAGTAGTATACGTGCTGAGTTTGTAGAAGACCTCCCACACGCCACCTCGGCCGCTGACAGCACAAGGAAAGGCCACATACGAGTGCAGATTGAATACCAAGCTTATTTAACCATAATAAAGAGATTTGAGATTAACCTATCGATAGACATTACTACTTAAGTGTGGCTTAGGTTTCTTACCTTGTGGGTATAGTGGCTATTTATGTTTTATAGAAGTTATGCATGTTTGAGCGATTAATTTTAAAATAACACAAGACATTAGTTCAGTGCTTATCTAATGAAAACACTTTTCATAACTTATAAAGTAAAACGTGTAAGAGTCTAGAGTTCCAGCATCTTAATTAGAACTTTTGCTGCTGTCTAAGAGTTATACATTGCCTAAGAATTATCAGCCTTCAGGGATCTTCAGCTTTGGATGCATAACTTTGATATAAGTTATTTTTGATATATTCAGAGACCATGAAGCACTGTTTGACAAACCATTGGAAAATTGGTTTCTTTTTGACACTGAGTCCACGGCTTCCAGGGGCCCCCCCCCCCCCCCCAACACCCTTAGACAATCTCCCAGACTCCGGTCCTTGTATGGTTTGTAAGTGTGATCTTACTGTTTCATGATGATCCCTGGGTTGAGATATTTTATAGGATATTTCTGTATGGCTTTAACATTGTTGGCAGTGGTATGTGAGTCTTTAAGCGTTGTTGTGTGGTGTATCAGATAGATCGGCATTTTTAGTTGATGGTTGGCTAAATTTTGCTCTGTAGCAGCTGTTGACAGAAGGGATGCCGCTTGTTTGTTTTCTCTGTTTACTATCTCTGGCAATGAATCAGCATTATTCTGTGCCGTCAGCTGGTGGGTGGTCGGTTGAGGTAGATCCCCAGCCAGTAGTAGCTCAGGTTGTATGGCCTCCCCGGGCCCTAGGGTCAGGCCGTATTCCCATGTTGCAGATTCTTGTGTCATCGGCACTCCCGTTGTTAATGGCTGTATTCTACGCATGAGTAGTTGGAGCTCATGTTCAGAAGGTTCCTTTGCTATTAGCAGCTGGAAGATCGCCTCCAGTTTAAGGAGTATTAGATCATGTGTATTGGAAGGGCTTTTATCCCTCGTGTCAGCTGGAGTGAAAACCATCGTACTGCTCTCTGTAATTTTCACACTTGGCAGGTTATTGTAGATGACCTGTAGGATCACCGCTGCTACAGGCCTCAAATGTCCAAATCCGGCCCTGGGGTCATAATTTCAACAAAAAGTTATATTGGAATTCGTTCAGGCACATGAATTTAATCGTGTTTAGCGTTAATTGCTGTAGTTGTGGGCTAACTCTCAGCAGATTATAGGCCAATCTCCAGGAGCTCTTGAAATGTGCGACTACACAGAGCCGCTGCTAGGACACGCCCCTCTCTAATTTACTTTTATTATTTAATATGCTTCATTCTCTTGCAGCATCGAACATAACCTTTCTGCGTTTTTAGACTCCCATTGATTTCTATGGCATTCGCGGCCTCAAAGGTGGCGGTTTGAACAATAGGTATGCTGCGTCGAAATTGAGGCAAGCGTACCTGTTGAATATTTCATAAATTGGCAAGAGGTTGAAATAGAGTTGAATGTGACGGCGGATCAGCAGTATTACGCTTGAATAACGCAAGCATCGATTTACATCGTAATGATCTTGCGGGAGCGTATATTACGTCGAACATTTCAACAGATCAAGTTTTTCCAATATTATTTGAGTATTTTGGAAATCTTGGCATCAATGTCTTTATCATTAATCTAGGGGAGATGTGTACAAGATGTGGGTGGTTGCTAAGGAGATTTGTTATCCTACTGTCAAGTGGTAGAATAAGACAGTATGTAGTTCCCCTATTCTCAAAATCATGTTGAATATGCCAATCTATTTTATTAAAGTGACTATTTCCCAGTAAGATTAAAGGGACAGTCAACACCAGAATTTTTGTTGTTTAAAAAGAAAGATAATCCCTTTATTACCCGTTCCCCAGTTTTGCACAACCAACACAGTTATATTAATATACATTTTACCTCTGTAATTATCTTGTATCTAAGCTTCTGCTGACTGCCCCCTTATTTCAGTTCTTTTTACAGACATGCAGTTTAGCCAGTCAGTGCTCAGTCCTAGGTCACTTTACGTGCATGAGCTCAATGTTATCTATATGAAACATGTGAACTAATGCCCTCTAGTGGTCAAAATGCATTCAGATTAGAGGCAGTCTTTGAGGTCTAAGAAATTAGCATATGAACCTCCTAGTTTTAGCTTTCAACTAAGAATACCAAGAGAACAAAGCAAAATTGGTGATAAAAGTAAATTGGGAAGTTGTTTAAAATTGCATGCCTTATTTAAATCATGAAAGGTTTTTTTGGACTTGACTGTCCCTTTAATAAAAGGGTTAATCAGCATAACAGGGTGCTGTTTTTAAGACTTAAGGGTTGCATCCACCCTCCATGAAGTAAAAATATTTAACTGTCAATGAACTAGAAGGACAAATAATTAACATGTAAGACTGACTGACACATGCCCATTGACAGTTTCCCCTGGTGTAATCCGTTGAGTGACAGAGGGAACTGCAGGTCAGTTTATTGTTTGTTTTATAACTGCTGTGATGGATGATTGCCCAGAGCCAAGTGTTTTCCAGGAATGAGTTTAATTCAGTCACAAGGAAAAGGGTCAGGTGTTTAAATACTTCCTGTGGCATTTATATGTGGAGCTACATGGGGCTCCCGTGTCTATGTTCAAGGAAACTGTCTGAGAGCTCAAACATATGGTCTGTAAAAGAAAATTCTTCTTATTTAACATCCTCACTCTTCAAAAAAAAAAAGATTCAGAAATATTTTTTGGAGCATGAGTCTAGATTAAATTAAACATTGTGCACGAAGATGTAAAATTCAAATGTCGTCTTATTACCAGAAGTCAGAAACTCAGTTTCCTGTGAGATTATATACAAAAACAGTAATGTTGTGAAAAGAAACGTTTTTATATGGAGAGGAATGTAGTGGAAAAGACACTCCCAAAGAAAAACTCCCTTTTATTATATGTGTGGTGGGTAAGGCATGGGCAACGCACTGGTGATGTGGCACAGTTTATAGGTAAAACATTTCTGTATTTGTAAGGCACTGATATATTTCCCAGTGGTTTACTATATCCACAATATTTTGTCTTACCAAAAGTGATAACCAACACTATTTTCTACAACATGAGAGGACAGGAAGCCTAAACTTATTTTCATGATTCAGATAGAGCATATCATATTAAACAGCTTTCCAATTTACTTCCATCATCAAATTTGCTTAACTTTCGTATTATCCTTTGTTGTAGTACATTACTGCTCTTGAGCCTACCTAGATATGCTTTTCACCAGGATACCAAGAGAAGCAAATTAGATAACAGAAGTCAACTGGGAAATTGTTTATAATTGCATAGTCTATATGGATCATGAAAAATTAATTTTGACTTTACTGTTGCTTTAAGAGATGTATGTATCTTCGTTCACATCATATGTGTCATATTATTCATGAAACAGTGAAAAGTAGTACTCTTAGATATTTCATAATACTTTAGCTCTTGGCTAACCTTGCCAGCTGCAGACTCAAGCCCAGATTGGCTCCCCCAAATGAGGCAAGTGGTGGGTAAATTTTGCTTACTGAAAAACAATTGCAGAAAGCAATTTATATTTAAAATATTTAGACTTGAATGATATGATTTTCTATAGCAAGACAACAGAAATTTATTGTTATCACAAGATGTTTTCTGTCCCTTGATTTGCTACTCAAAGTCTGAGATTGCCAAAGAGACAGAGAGGCCTATCTATCAAGCCCCAAACGAGCTTAACAGCCCGTGTTTCTGGCGAGTCTTCAGACTCGCCAGAAACACAAGTTATGGAACAGCGGTCACAAAGACCACTGCTCCATAACCCTGTCTGCCTGCTCGGAGCAAGCGGACAGGAATCGCCGGAATTCAACCCGATCGAGTACGATCTGGTTGATTGACACCCCCTGCTGGTGGCCCATTGGCCGCGAGTCTGCAGGGGGCGGCGTTGCATCAGCAGCTCTTGTGAGCTGCTGGTGCAATGCTAAATACGGAGAGCGTATTGCTCTCCGCATTCAGCGATGTCTTGCGGACCTGATCCGCACTGTCGGATCAGGTCCGCAAGACGTTTGTTAAATAGGCCTCCATGGCGCAAGACTTATATTATACACAGCCTAACAAGATTAATCACTTAGTTATTACTGCATATTAAGATGGCCGTCCTTGGGCTCTGCCTTGTTACTATACAGAAATCCACATCAATAGGTTGTACATAAATTCTTAAGCTGCCATATAACAGCATTTCCAAGGACATTAAGCCTGGGCACTACAACATTTTGTATCTGCCAGTATCCATGTTTATCCAAAATCCATAAATATTTCACTATTCTTAAATTTGTGATTCTATAAAATACAGACACATGTTTGTTTGTTTTTTTAAATCAAGTTCACCTACTTGACAATCTCGTGGAGGAGAGGTGGTTGGTCTTTGTTTATGGTCTCTGTATAAACGAGTAGGGTCTGGGTACCTTAAAGGAAATAGGATCATTATCATCATGCCTGTAAATTCAAAAATGTAAAAGTATAGCAGTTTTCATCTATAAAATTTGTCACCAAAAAAAATACCTGATTTAGAAGGATATAGACCAGTCTATTTAATTGTTGTAATAAAGCAAGCACTAAGCAGTTGCCTATACTTAATAGAAATCATTGCAGTATGTATTATTCATCATTTTAAAATTATTTAACCTTTTATTTATATATTTTGTACTTCATTTGTGACATGTCCATTACTTACTGTCACATATTTAGCTTGATGTCATAAATCTTCTAGAGTAACATTAACTGGTTTACTATTCAGTGAAAGCTAGAGAGACAGGAAGTAAACTTCTGCCCATGCTCAGAAGAGGCAGAATACAACTTAAAGGGACATAAAACAGTTACAGCAATCATTTTGATAAAAATAACTTATTTGCTCTTACATTAACTGCACAACATGATAAAACACACACTACATTAAAATATGAGCATTTTATTAAGTGTATGACTTATTTATTCTTTTTTGGTAGCAGGCTCCATAGTTGCTGGTTACAGCTGATATGAATTGATATTTATGGCTTTAAACCACATGTCATTTAAAGGTGCTATTGGTTATTATTTTTTTGCGTTTTATTGGCAATTAGTTTTTCATATAATAGCTGTTAAATCTGTTGCTAGGCAACAACATGCACACTCTTCTACAGTTCACCAGCAGAGGCCCACAGGAACGAATCACTGTTTCACACAAGCCCAGTAGAGGGCTTCGCACAAAGAAAAACTAAGTTTAAACATGGCAGCTCCCTATGCATCCTGCAGGCAGTGGCTTAGCAGATAACTTTAAAGTGCTTGTTTAGAGTGAAAACGGGTACATTATATTTTTTATATACTTAGGGGCTGATGTTTAGGCTCGCCTGAAACATACGTTAAAAAGCAGCGGTCTTAAGACCACTGCTCCTTAACTTATCCACCACCTCTGAGGCGGCGGACAGCAATCATCCCGATCAAATACTATCGGGATGATTGACACCCCCTGCTAGTGGCCAATATGCCGCGAAACTCCAGGGAGCGGCATTGCACAAGCTTTACACTAGAAATGATTGTCGGCTGTCGGCATTAAGCGATGTCCGCTCGCATCTTAATAAATTGGCCCCATATTCTTTATGTATTTGTTCTTGTGTAATGTTTATGTTAATTTGAGCACTGTTTTCTGTCCCTTAAGTTTTTATCATGTCTGCCCCATATTTAGCTGTAGGCAGGGGCTACACTGAGAATTTCTAAGTGATAATATTGCAAGAAAGCAAGTAAGTTGTTTGCAGTTTTTTAACACAATCATTTTATGTTTATTTTGATTTAACATATTTTAATTTTTTTCTAGCTAACGATCAGCAGCTTGTTCATTCAATCCACCATCGTGTCCAGATATGCCTTCACCAAGGTACAAACCATTATGGTCAACCCACACTCAGAGGGCAAGGAAGCCATCTTTGACTTGGAGTTGCCCAGCTCCGCATTCATATCTAACTTCACACTGTAAGTATCTCTGATTCACCCAATGGTGCATGTAATGCGGTAGATAAAAAAGAAAACATCGTGTTCTACTGACGTTCACTACAAGATTGTATTTTAATTACAGAGAACACATACAGAGAACTAATTTAATCACAGCTATTTGTTAACTTCTTTGGCTTTGATGAAACAAAGCACTTGGCCAGCACAAGAAGGCTCTTTGATTCCAAGACTTTAAAAGTTCAGGCATTGAACGTCAATCCCTTCCCACGACCCTTTTTTAAGTTCTATTTAAAGGGAATTCCCATAAAAAAAATAGTCAATATTATTCCTTAAACTAGCAAAGTAATCATCAACCATCTGTATATTTGAATGTTTGAAATGGTTGCATTCTTTGTAATCTTCTGTAAAAGTACTCATTATATACATTGTGTGATCCCCTTGGGGGCATAGTTTTTAATGCTGGTAGAAGGAATTTATGAAACAGCTTCATTTTTATTTTAGCGCACAAGTGTATACACAGCAACTCCCTCATCAGGGATTCTCCAGTGTTGACTATTTTGGTTCCTCTAAAATTAGAGCTAATAATGCAACAGCAGAAATCACTTATGATTAAACCATGTTAATTTAAAAGAAAAACAAACAAACATATGTTTTAAATCTCTGGTTTATTGCAATTCAACTAAGAAAAGACAACAATTATAGGTTATTTTTTCCGAAAAGTGCCTTTTTTTGTGGTTGGACAAACGTTTGACGCTTAACATACTGCATGGCCAGATACGTTATATATTAGTTGAAGCTCTACATCTGCTCTTTATTCCCCAGTACAGTTTTTTAAACCACAGACACTTTATACACATCAATTCAATATGTCATCTAATCACCATATTTTTTCTCTGTGTCCTGTCCAACCTTGACATTTTTTTTTTAAATTAAATTTAAAAGGGAAGTTTAGCTGTGGCTTGGAGGTTTCAAAAACATTCTGCTGGTCTGCACAAGCCGATTCAGACAGGCCTGTTCTAGATTATAGTACTTTTATCTGTCATTGTATATGCCATTGTAAAACTCATTCCAAGTCATAAAAACATCATTAGAACTTGTTGACTTAGAATGCATGGAGGCTTGTCTCCTATAACAACCTGCTTAAGAAGGCTCAACTTCATTTAATGGTCTCCTGGGCAGATACAGTGTTGCAAGACAGCAGGTTAAAAAGAAAATACCTGTTGAAGGTTGAAAAATGATCATATAGTGATAGAAAAATAGTGCACAATCTGCCCATCTTGACAACCTAAAAGATGCATTCAGATGGGTTGCAGTGGTGAGGATGGAAACAGATTACAACAGTAAACTATGAAAGTCGTGATTGTGCGATTTCCTTTTAAAACATGATTTTAATAAAGACAGTACTGTCAGTGACAATCACTTCAGTGTGAGTGTGACTTGCAATTAAATATTAAAAAGTAAATATAAAAACACGCAATTTGTAGATATTGGTGTACTGAAGTTACTATAGACGTATGCCATTCATGTCAAGATATGGTTACTGAGTGTTGAGGATTTATGCAGTCATATCAATCAGTTTCGGGAGACATCCCAGTTTCTCTATTGAAAAGCAGTACTTGACATACGAAAAATCATTTTTTGGTAGCTTTTCTGTGGAAAACTTGTTTGTGGTGACAGGATTTTGATGATATAGCATTGTGATCACTCAAGAAAATAGACATTAGTTAGAAAAGCAAAAACCCTTTTCGGGAGCAAATTGCAGAGAGATTGTAATTAAGGTCCTCATCATATACCATCAATACACTTTTTAAAAATGTAATTAAATGATAAACATATATTTTACATTTACTATGTATATATTTGAGTGTAATACTTTATTTTAATATGTTTTACATGCCTTTTACTTGTGTTTTGTTATACATTTATTTTAGCCCTAACAATATACTACAGGTCTCAAGTCATGATAAATTTTTAAACTTTCATGTGCTGCGCATACATGTATGTATCTTGTAATATGAGCGATGTTAAGCTCTAAACAATTTTCTAGTAATTCTGTTTCACCATGGATTTGTAATCCCAGGGCACTCGATATTGACAGCTCTCCATGCGCTATCACTTGTAATCTTGGCCTATGTCTGATACCATGAATTAATTGAATGCCTGAAGAACCAGCTATATAAGTTATAGGTGGAATAAAGTACTACCAATTAGATAATATACTGCAGAATAGAGGATATTACAAACCACTAGTCAAATATCCAGAAATGAATAACTTCGGCTACCCTGACTGGGTAGCTCCGTCAAAATGGTCCTTCCTGTACCTGGAACCTGTAGCTGTAGAGCGAAGAAAGTGATTTTAGCAAGAGCCCAACCTAATAACCAGGCAAGAACAGTATTAAGGTGAAACACGAACAGAGTTTATTGGGAAAACACACAGCTTTTATACACCTTTGCCATCTTGATAAGAGCCTTATCTGATCCAGAGATTCCCGCCATTCCCACCCCTCCAGACAGCCTGGCACCCCCATAAGAACAATAGGCACATAGGGATCCCACAGTAACTAGGTCGCGATATCAGGGTGATCCCAAGGGAGCGGGGCTATTCCCGGATACCATGGTAGAGCTCCGGGCCCTAAGTTATCCTAGTCTAAAAAGCTACAGGATCCATTGCTGGGGCCGGAGCAGCAGCTGATCAAATATACACCGGGCCAGCCAGTGTTGGTAGGGAGAGAGGGGTGTCCGAAACCCTGAGTTCCAAAGGGAGCTCCATCCTGGCAATCACCCCAACCCTTGCCCATCATACAAATCCCCAAAAGAGCAGAGCTCTGGGGCAAGGGGCCTCTGGAGCGACCTAGGTTGAAGTTCAGCAGGGATCCCTATCGAGTCCGGCCGGCGAGTAGTTCCATGATATTCCGGCTGGACCTTGATGAGGCGGGGAGGGGATAAGCGGGATAGTGATCAGCTCTTTCAGGCAAAGTTCAAGCAGTGTAACAACAATTAACAAGGGGGTTGGTGAAAACACAGTAATCCAGTACAGGGAGGTGACCTTGGCAGCTTGGTATCCGTGACAGTGCTCCCCCATCATAGTCCGGCAGACCCGGCTAAATCCTGACGGGTCGGCTTGGGGCTGTCGGGCGATGCCATTCCAATTTAGTTTGCTGGGAGAGGCCATCTGCATTGCCGTTGCTGTTTCCCAGCCGATACTGAATTGTAAAGTTAAAGGACTGCAAGGCCACGCTCCACCGCAACAGGGTCCATTGTCCTCAGAAACACGGTTAAGCCAGACCAGGGGGTTGTGGTCTGTGAGCACTGTGAAAGCTCTCCCATACAGGTAGGGTTGCAATTTCTTGAGTGCCCACACCAGTGCCAAACATTCCTTCTCCACTGCCACGTAGCCTACTTCCCGAGGTAGTATTTTTCTGCTAATGTAGGCTACTGGGTGCTCCCGGCCCTTCTCACCCACCTGGCTCAGCACTGCTCCCAACCCGAACATGGAGTCATCTGTATGAACACAAAAATGTTTGGATGGGTTAGGAGCGGCCAGGATTGGGGCAGAAACTAGTGCTATCTTCAGTTGCTGGAAGGCAGCCTCGCACACAGGCGACCACGGGATTTGCCGGGGTAAGTGTTTTCTGGTCATGACGGTCAGGGGTTTGGTCAGGTGCTATAGTTAGGGACAAACACTTATCTGGCTTTAGCATCAGACCCGCAGCCCTGATGCGGTCCAAAACAGTGCCTATGTGGACTAAGTGTTCCTCCCAGGTATCACTGAAGATCACAATGTCATCCGGGTATGCACAGGCATAATCCTGGAGGGCATCGAGGAGGCCATTGACCATCCTCTGGAACACCGCCGGAGTAGTCTTCACCCCATACGGCATGACCTTAAACTAGTACAGGCCGAATGTGGTGATGAATGACGACTTCGGAATGGATTCCGGGTCCAGGGGAATCTGCCAGTACCCCTTGAATGTTGTTAGAAAGTTACCCTGGGCGATGCGGTCTAATAATTAGTCTACCCATTCGTCAAGCAGTGTAACAACAATTAACAAGGGGGTCAGTGAAAACACAGTAATCCAGTACAGGGAGGTGGCCTTGGCAGCTTGGTATCCATGACAAGATACCGTAAACTTTGTTTCCTCTTAATTTGTTCCAAATGACTTGTTATTCCTGCTGAGTATATTGAGTATATTGAGTATAGAAATTAGTTCCTTTGTGTTATTTTGCTCATTAAAACCCTCAAATATTGTTTGCAAAGATTTGTTCATTTAAATGAGCAGAGCCTCTAGAAAAAGCAGACTCATGTTCTCTCTCTCCATACAAAAAAACCCCTAATATTTAGGCACTGAAATGCTAACTATTGCTGGGGGCTTCAAAAAGTAAAAACAGGTACAACAATATCTTTCTCCCTCTCCCACCCCCACTCTGAGGTTAATTTATGCTGTTGTTTACACTGTGTTGCATATTTTTTTCTACTGAAAATACACCAATATTCATATTTTCATTATAGGTGGTGGTTTCAAAAGCAAAAACAACTATTTTGAATGATAAAATAAAGGTAAAGGATGTTTTAAAAAAAATATATGACACCTAAATATGTTCTAAAACATCATATTCGATGGAGCATGTTATTTTAAGACTATCAACACTGCACCAGATTAGAAGTGGAACGCAAAATTGCGCTTTTGCAAGCACGATATTTGCGCTCAACTCATAATGCCAGCGCACACAGTTTTGCGCTTCTATTAGAGGTGAGATGCAATGTGAACATGACCTCGTGTTCGCATTGGAGGGAAGCTTTGCGCTCATGAGAGCTTGCTTCCATAAGCTCCAATGGGAGCCTCATTCTGAACCTAGTGCAGCGCAGGGGGTAAGTCATGCAGTGATGGGCAGCCAATGTAAAATATATACGTATATGAATATACAGTATATATATATATATATATATATATATATATATATTATATATATATATATACATATTTATGTACACAAAACAATCAGAGGAAAAGAAAGAAGGGTATTCCACTGATACAAAAATACACCATTAGCACTCATGTAATACCATTAGAGAAGTTGGGAATTGTATTTTTAGTGCTTGTTGTCACAGTATTTCATGAACATATGATTAAAACAATCAATCTTTATTCAATAATTATTATTATTAAAACATGGGTGATTAAAAACAATAGTTCAGAGACCTATAATAAACCATACGAGTGGATTGCTGAACTGCTGACTGCATGGTAATTAATAATAAAGTGAATAGCTGCTGCTTAGCTGCAAGTTATATTCGTTCATTAAACAGTTAAATGGAATCCAATGTGAACACAGAGAAAGGCTAGTAAGAAAATTATCTCATATATATAATTGAAATACTTATATTATCTCTGTTATAAGACACATTAGAGAACTAAGGCCTAGATTACGAGTTTTGCGGTAGCTGAAAAAGCAGCGTTAACAGGTGCTAACGCTGCTTCTTTCCTACCGCTGGTATTAAGAGTCTTGCAGGTTTAGGGTCACCGCACACTTTTTTGGCCTTACCGCAAAACGACTTACGTAAACTTCGTAAACCCTTTTTTCTATGGGACTTTTCATACCGCTGGTATTACGAGTCTGTCCTGGGAGGCCAAAAAGTGAGCGGTACACCCTAAAACTTCAAGATCAATACCGTAAACTGAAAGGCAGTAGTTATGAGTTTTATGTACAACGCGGTAACATAAAACTCATAACTAAAGTGCTACAAAGGACACTAAACACCTATAAACTACCTATTAACCCCTAAACCGACCTATAATAAAATTATTAACCCCTAATCTGCCGCTCTGGACATCGCTGCCACTATAATAAACATATTAACCCCTAAACAGCTGCACTCCCGCCTCGCAAACACTAGTTAAATATTTTTAACCCCTAATCTGCCGCCCCCAACATCGCCGCCACCTACATTATACTTATTAACCCCTAATCTGCCACCCCCGACATCGCCGCCACTATAATAAACATATTAACCCCTAAACCGTCGCACTCCCGCCTCGCAAACATTAGTTTATTATTATTAACCCCTAATCTGCCGTCCCTAACATCGCCACCACCTACCTACATTTATTAACCCCTAATCTGCCGCCCCAACGTCGCCGTCACTATATTTAAATGTATTCACCCCTAAACCTAAGTCTAACCCTAACACCCCCTAACTTAAATATAATTTAAATAAATGTAAATAAATATTCCTATCATTAAATAATTTATTCCTATATAAAACTAAATACTTACCTATAAAATAAACCCTAAGCTAGCTACAATATAACTAATAGTTACATTGTATCTAGCTTAGGGTTTATTTTTATTTCACAGGCAAGTTTGTATTTATTTTAACTTGGTAAAATAGTTATTAAATAGTTATTAACTATTTAATAACTACCTAGCTAAAATAAATACAAAAGTACCTGTAAAATAAAACCTAACCTAAGTTACACTAACACCTAACACTACACTATAATTAAATAAATTAACTAAATTAAATACTATTAAATAAATTAAATTATCTAAAGTACAAACCCCCCCACTAAATTACAGAAAATAAAAAAAACAAATTACAGATATTTAAACTAATTACACCTAATCTAATAGCCCTATCAAAATAAAAAAAATGCCCCCCAAAATAAAAAATAAAACCTAGCCTAAACTAAACTATCAATAGCCCTTAAAAGGGCCTTTTGCGGGGCATTGCCCCAAAGTAATCAGCTCTTTTACCTGGAAAAAAAATACAAACAACCCCCCAACAGTAAAACCCACCACCCACACAACCAACCCCCCAAATAAAATACTAACTAAAAAAACCTAAGCTCCCCATTGCCCTGGAAAGGGCATTTGGATGGGCATTGCCATTAAAAGGGCAGTTAGCTCTTTTGCAGGCCGAAACCCTAACCTAAAAAAAACAACCACCCAATACACCCTTAAAAAAACTAATACTAACCCCCTGAAGAGCGACTTACCGGGAGACGTCTTCATCCAAGCCGGGCCGAGGTCCTCAACGAAGCCGGGAGAAGTCTTCATCCAAGCCGGGCGAAGTGGTCCTCTAGACGGGCAGAAGTCTTCATTCAGACGGCATCTTCTATCTTCATCCATCCGGCGCAGAGCGGGTCCATCTTCAAGACATCCGACGCCGAGCATCCTCTTCATCCGACGACTAACACAGAATGAAGGTACCTTTAAGTGACGTCATCCAATATGGCGTCACTTAGATTCCGATTGGCTGATAGAATTTTATCAGCCAATCGGAATTAAGGTAGAAAAAATCCTATTGGCTGATTGTATCAGCCAATAGGATTTTTTCTACCTTAATTCCGATTGGCCAATAAAATTCTATCAGCCAATCGGAATCTAAGGGACGCCATCTTGGATGACGTCACTTAAAGGTACCTTCATTCTGTGTTAGGATTGAGCTTGCATTCTATTGGCTGTTCCAATTTAAATCCAATTTAATTTATTTAATAGTATTTAATTTAGTTAATTTATTTAATTAGTGTTAGGTGTTAGTGTAACTTAGGTTAGGTTTTATTTTACAGGTACTTTTGTATTTATTTTAGCTAGGTAGTTATTAAATACTTAATAACTATTTAATAACTATTCTACCTAGTTAAAATAAATACAAACTTGCCTGTAAAATAAAAATAAACCCTAAGCTAGATACAATGTAACTATTAGTTATATTGTAGCTAGCTTAGGGTTTATTTTATAGGTAAGTATTTCGTTTTAAATAGGAATTATTTAGTTAATGATAGGAATTTTTATTTAGATTTATTTAAATTATATTTAAGTTAGGGGGTGTTAGGGTTAGACTTAGGTTTAGGGGTTAATAAATTTAGTATAGTGGCGGCGACGTTGGGAGTGGCAGATTAGGGGTTAATAAATTAGGTAGGTGGCGGCGATGTTAGGGACGGCAGATTGGGGGTTAATAATATTAAACTAGTGTTTGCGATGCGGGAGTGCAGCGGTTTAGGGGTTAATATGTTTATTATAGTGGTGGCGACGTTGGGGCGGCAGATTAGGGGTTAATAAGTGTAGGTAGATTGCGGCTACATTGGGGCGGCAGATTAGGGGTTAATAAATATAATGTAGGTGGTGGCGGTATCCGGAGCGGCAGATTAGGGGTTAATAAATATAATTCAGATGTCGGGGGCAGCAGATTAGGGGTTAATAAGTGTAAGATTAGGGGTGTTTAGACTCGGGGTTCATGTTAGGGTGTTAGGTGTAAACATAAAATTTGTTTTCCCATAGGAATCAATGGGGCTGCGTTACTCAGTTTTACGCTGCTTTTTTGCAGGTGTTAGACTTTTTTTCAGCCGGCTCTCCCCGTTGATTCCTATGGGGAAATTGTGCACGAGCACGTTCAACCAACTCACCGCTGACTTTAGCAGCGCTGGTATTGGAGTGAGATTTGGAGCTAAATTTTGCTCTACGCTCACTTTTTGTCTTTTAACGCCGGGTTTCTGAAAACTCGTAATACCAGCGCTGCATGAAAGTGAGCGGTGAGAGAAAACTGCTCGTTAGCACCGCACCCCTGTTACCGTAAAACTCGTAATCTAGACGTAAGTTAATAAATATAGCGGTTTCTGTTATTTTGTCATATAGTTGCAACAATGCCCTTGATTATATCAGCATATAGACTGAGCAACTTTCCTCTGATTGTTTTGTGTAAATAAGTTTAAACAATACACAGCACCTCCAGGCCCTATATATTTATAAATATTCACTGATACAAGCCATTAATTATCCCACTAGGTGGTGCCATTGGTACAACTCTCCTCCATATATATTTATGTGTTTATATGTCTATAGGTAAAGGTAGCTTAGATAAAGTATTTGTTTTTTCTGAAAACCCATAATCCTGTAACATCTGAATCATATTACAAGGTTTGGTGTGCTATGGCGATATCCACATCTTTAGATATAAAAAGTAGAATAATCGGCGTGTGCAGTTGTGAAGGCATGGGGTGTATTTGAACCACAAACCTAAAGACTTTGGGGCATATTTATCAAGCTCCGTATGGAGCTGAAGGCTGAAGTCATGCCGAAAACAGAAGTTATGAAGCAGCGGTCTAAAGATAATAATAACTTGTCCACCTGCTCTGAGGCAACGGACAGAAATCAACCTGATCGAATATGATCGGGATGATTGACACCCTCTGCTAGCGGTCGATTGGCCGCGAATCTGCAGGGGGCGTCACTGCACCAGCAGATCACAAGAACTGCTGTTGCAATGATAAATGCCGACAGCGTACGCTGTCGGCATTTATCGATGTGCGGCGGACATTATACGCTACTTTGTATCATGTCCGCTCGCACATTGATAAATATGCCCCTTTGTATTTGTTGGGTGCTGCTTTACCCATTGAGGTTTTTACCTGCTTAGGAAGAATTTTGCTCTGTGGTACCTGTGTTCATCTGGATTCTGGACGTGGGTACCTGATTTACCTTGCTGCAGTTTCCTGAATCCTTGTTCCATCTTTGTGTATGATCCTGGTTCATTCCTGATGCTGCTATAACTTTCCTGCTTCAGTTCCTGATCCTGGCTTTGATTGCTGTAAAAAAGTATAAGATTGTGACTGTTCTGTGCAGACTTGATATTGTCAGAATGCTTAAATATTATTCGGATAACACTTTTTTGTTCTTTTTAGTGAAAGAATCAGCCAAATGGATTCTAAAACCTTATTAGCCAATTGAATTCACTCAACGATCCTGATGATTTATAAACTCCTAAAAAAAGCCTGATCTTTGTTTGGCCAGCTTTAATTCCACTTAAATCTATTTATATGATTATTTCACACACAATGAATTTCCACAAACATTATATACTATGGCCCCAATTTATCAAGGTCTGTCGGACCAGGTCCGACAGACCTCGCTGAATACGGCGAGCAATACACTCTCCGTATTCAGCATTGCACTAGCAGCTCACAAGAGCTGCTGGTGCAACGCCGCCCCCCTGCAGACTCGCGGCCAATGGGCCACCAGCAGGGGGGTGTCAATCAACCCGATCGTACTCGATCGTGTTGATTTCCGGCGATGTCTGTCCGCCTGCTCAGACTTTGTGACCGCTGCTTCATAACTACTGTTTCAGGCTCGCCAGAAACACGGGGCATCAAGCTCCATTCGGAGCTTGATAAATATGCCCCTATGTGTGTTTGTTTTTGTAATCCAAATCTTTCTGCAAGTCTGCATCCTATTAATTATATTAACAACTTCATCTCCACCAAGTCCTGCTCTTTTTGGAAGATGCCTGTTTCCTATTGATTTTATTAAAAACATTCACTTCAGCTCAGCCTGATTTCACTCTTTGTGCAAGAAATTTGCAACCTATTAGTTTTATCAATAACATTCACACAATCTCAGCCTGCTTCTGCTCTTTCCACACATTGGGGCCGATCTATGAAAGTGCGAGCGGACATGATACGATGTAGCGTATCATGTCCGCCGCACATCGATAAATGCCGACAGAATACACTCATAATAACACTATCTAATTAAAATTATTATTAAAAAAAATTGTGTAAAAACTATATAAGGCCTCAAAGATATGAGGTCTCAGGTGTTAGAAAAAAAGGATTGTAAAGGGATTTGACATAGAGATACATACATATACATGTCTAAATATGCGCATATATATACAGTATATATGTGTGTGTGTATATATATATATATATATATATATATATATATATATGTGTGTGTGTGTGTACAGATGTATTTATATGTGTAGAGATGTATTTACAGACAAACAGTATATACACAAATAAATACATAGGTATACATATACAGACATATAAGTGCATTGCAGCCCTTTGCAGTAAAGTAGCTGAAAACATGTAAAATATTAATGCAATATTCATATTTAATCAAGTGTTTAACTATGTATTTACTGTAAAAATGTAACATTACAATGTTCTTCAGATAGAGAATAGAATTTAACATTACAATGTTCTTCGGATAGAGAAGTAATTACATTATATATATGCAAAAGAAGAGTGCACTCACCAGGACTTTTCAAAAGTTTATTTTCTAAGTTGTGAACGTTTTCGGGGGACTAGCCCCTTCCTCAGACATACAAAAACTAAATTTTTGTATGTCTGAGGAAGGGGCTAATCCCCCGAAAACGTTCACAACTTAGAAAATTAACTTTTGAAAAGTCCAGGTGCGTGCACTCTTCTTTTGCTTCTACATATCCTGTCTGTTGCACCCCAGGCATTTGTGACTTGTTATCTGGAGTGCTTGTCTTCTCTACAATCCATAAATATATAGTATAGCTATATACTGTACCAAAATACCATTAGATATACAGTTGTGAAAAAGAAAGTACACCCTCTTTGAATTCTATGGTTTACGCATCAGGACATAATAGCAATCATCTGGTCCTTAGCAGGTCTTAAAATTAGGTAAATGCAACCTCAGATGAACAACAACACATGACATATTACACTGTGTCATGATTTATTTAACAAAAAATCAAGCCAAAATGGAGAAGCCATGTGTAAAAAACTAAGTACACTTTATGATTCTGCTCGTAGAACCACCTTTAGCAGTGTAAAGGTCTTACCTGGAATGGAGTCTGTAGCAGAGATATATGTTCACCCTTGCAGGTATCACAGCCCAAAGTGATCAGATAAGAAAACCACCTGGACTGTGAATAAAAGCATGTGAGCTGTGTGCAAATACCAAGGATCCGAGTATGCTGTACAAACAAGGGTAAATTCAAGAGAGTAGTCAAGGTATTGCAGAGATCAAAGGAAGCCAGAGGTGCAGGTAAACGATGAACAGAGCCGGGGTCACAAGCCAGGGTCAGTCTTAGGGATTCAGGAACAAAGACACCTAAACAGGAAACATGAAACAAAGAACTGACACTGAGCACAGGAAAAGGCAGGGTTATATAGCCAGCTAATGAGCTGCTAATTGGAAGGAAGTCCCAGGTAAGCCTGACTGACAGGTTGTAAATGAACACAGGTGATCCAGGCAAAGCAATAACCTGAGTCCACCCCAGTGCTGCAGGCAGGATAAGGAAAGCTTACATACACATAAATAAAGAGAAGCAGCCATGGCTTAGAGGCAAGAGAAAAAGCCTAGGATACAAGTGGTCCCAGGTTCAAGTCCCTCGCTTGCCCCCAAAGGGGTGACCACGCCTGGCTGTCTGCATGGAACGGTGGAAACCATGACATTTCCCTCCCCTTAAAATCGCCCCCCCCCCCCAGGCGCAAATAGGCTGGGTTGAGACCACTTTGAGTTCGGGGGTAATGTCAGCCACATCTTCGGACGTGTCAAATATGTCATCTTGCAGGATGGCGACTCTCCCGTGGGCATCCAGACCTACAATTTGGTCGTCCTCTAAATTACTGGAAAACACTGTGCCAATATTGGCCTTAGCAGCCTTCTTCCTATTCTTTTTCATTTTAGCTGCTGTCAAAGTACTCGCAGGTGAGGCAGTCACAGCTTGCAATGCTTTCTCGAACATCACAAGATCCTCCTTGCAGACAAGGGTACCATTCGAGGCATAAGTGCAGTCAGGTGGCAGTACTTTGGCAAGGCAGAAAGTAATGCTGGTGCTTGCCTGTGCAGAGGTGATGATGGTTTCTGGATTAGGCATATCATCTGAAAGTTGAGAAGACACTTCAGGAGCAAGAGGTAGAGGCATAATCTGGGTCTCAGGGATTTCAGGACTAACAAGAGCAGGTTCCGTAGGTTTACAGGAAATAACAGTCTCAGAGGTTAGTAGACTCCTCTGAACAGCAAAACTGGACAGCCGTAACAGCAACCTTGGCAGCTCACAGAATTGCATGTAGAACAAAGAGGGTGAACAAAAACAGTGCCTGTTTGGAGAGCTGGAGACCGAGGTGGGCGAATAGGGCAATTGAAGATAAAGTGCCCTCTTTCCCCACAGTAAAAGCAAAGGCAATGACTCCTCCTTCTGGCTCTTTCTTGGGGAGCCAGCCTATTCCGGATTACCCCTATCTCCATGGGCTCCTCAATGTCCTGAGAAGGAGTATATGATTCGTCAGTAGCATCAAGGTTTGCGGGTGAGTACTGGTAAAAAGCATCCCAGTCACAAGGAAGCCGTGCTCTGTGGGAACGTGGAACAGTCCTAGGAACCTTAGTTTGCCTTGTGGTAGTACACTGAGTGGCCATGGCTGTTATGAAAGTTCCCCAGTTGTCTAGGACAGGACTCTTAGCCTGGAGCATCTGGTGTGCCCATTTGTTTATCTGCACAGAAAGCAGGTTGATGGCTGAGCGGACCATGATGAAGTCAGTGGCATATGTAAGAGGCTTTAGGGCAAACAACAGCTTACAATCTACCTTAAAGAACAAGAAGGAGGAACAGCTATCATAGAATCTCTCAGGTAACAGTACAAAAGGTTCAAGATGTGCTGGTTCTGGGTGTACCATACCATCTCTGTGGGCTCCATAATGGTCAGTTCTTATGTAAAGGTCTTACCTGGAATGGAGTCTGTAGCAGAGATATATGCTCACCCTTACAGGTATCACAGCCCAAAGTGATCAGGTAAGAAAACCACCTGGACTGTGAATAAATGCACGGGGGCTGTGTGCAAAAACCAAGGATCCGAGTATGCTGTACAAACAAGGGTAAATCCAAGAGAGTAGTCAAGGTATTGCAGAGATCAAAGGAAGCCAGAGGTGCAGGTAAACGATGAACAGAGCCGGGGTTACAAGCCAGGGTCAGTCTTAGGGATTCAGGAAACATGAAACAAAGAACTGACACTGAGCACAGGAAAAGGCAGGGTTATATAGCCAGCTAATGAGCTGCTAATTGGAAGGAAGTCCCAGGTAAGCCTGACTGACAGGTTGTAAATGAACACAGGTGATCCAGGCAAAGCAATATCCAGAGTCCACCCCAGTGCTGCAGGCAGGATAAGGAAAGCTTACATACAGACAAATAAAGAGAAACAGCCATGGCTTAGAGGCAAGAGAACAAGCCTAGGATACAAGAGGTCCCAGGTTCAAGTCCCTTGCTTGCCCCCAAAGGAGTGACCGCACCTGGCTGTCTGCATGGAACGGTGGAAACCATGACAAGCAGCAATAACTTGAAGCAATAGTTTTCTGTATGACTTTATCAGTCTCTCGCATTGTTGTGGAGGAATTTTGTTCCACTCTTTCTTGTTCTTTAAAAAAAGTTGATTCAGTTCATTGAGGTTTGCAGGCATTCATTTATGCACAGCTCTCTTAAGGTCCTGCCATAGCAGTTTTTGCCAAACGTGGCTCTGTGCATTATGGCCAAACATCTCCACTTTAGTCTTGTCTGTCCAAAGGACATTGTTCCAGAAGTCTTGTGGTTTTTTAGATGCAACTTTGCAAACCGAAGCCATGCTGCCATGTTCTTTTTAGAAAGAAGAGGCTTTCTTCATGCAAACCACCACACAAATCATACTTGTTCAGTCTTTTTCTTATTGTACTGTCATGAACTTTAACATGTAACATGCTACTGAGGCCTGTAGAGTCTGAGATGCTGTTTTTTGGGGTTTTTTTTGCAATTTCTCTGAGCATTGTACGGTCTGACCTTGCGGTGAATTTGGTGGGATGTCGACTTCTGGCAAAAGTGGCAACTGTCTTGAATGTCTTGTGTATAATTTTTCTCACTGTAGAATGATGGACTTTAAATTGGTTGGAATTGGCCTTATTTCCCTTCCCAGATTGATGGGCAGCAGCAATTGCTTCTCTAAGATCATTGCTGATGTCTTTCCTCCTTGGCATTATGTTAACAAACACCTTAATGCTCCAGACCAGCAAACTGCTAAAACTTTGGCTTTTATAAAGGTGGTAGCACTAACACGGGGACTCTCTACTATTAGACAGGTCCTGACGCCAGACCAGAAATCAGTCAAATCGTTTGCCGAATTACAATTAGAATTCAATTTACCTCACAAGCATCACTTCGCATTCCTACAGACGAGACATTATGTACAAAGCATCTTGGGGATGGGAGACATGCCGGACACCAACTGCGAAATATACAAGCTACTGACCCTGACAAAAGGAGGACTGACCTCAATATCACATACCTACAAAGCACTCCAAACAGTGGTTAATAATGCTACTAGGGACCAAATCCAACATAAATGGACAACTTGGACTGAACACCCAGTTACAGACCAAATAATTGAACAAAGCGTCTCAAAGGTGAGGAAGGCATCACTATCAAATGACATACGGGAATCACATACAAAGCTATTACATAATGCATACATAACACCAAAGATGTATCATAAGTGGAGCCCTGAGACCTCGGGACTTTGTCCAAAATGCGCACACCCAAACCCCAACATAATCCATATGATATGGCAGTGCCCAAAACTCACAAGATTCTGGAACATGGCACACAAATGGGTAATGAGAGTTACGGGAGGGAGCATAGACCTGAACATTCAAGCAGTAGTATTTCTCCACACACAGTCAAACACAAACAGGCATATGGCGTTTATTCATAATGTCATACTGTTTGCCAGAAAGCTCATCTTCAAGAAGTGGTTAGAACCTGACTCACCAACACTCACACACCTTAAACTAGAACTACAACAGCAAATTATCCGTGAACAAGTAGATACACAGGGTGACATCATAAAGCGAACTAAACATTTTCTCAATAAATGGGAACCCTTAATTCGCAGCTTAGACTTAGCACATCAGAGACAAATCCTACACCCACTTAAAAACTCAGAATTTGTTCTCGAAGCCCAGTTAAGAGGCAAATGGAACATCTTTTGAACTATTGACAAGGGAACAAACCAATGTAGAGACTAAGATGAGAGACGGAATAGAACCCTGGGGGAGCGCCTTGGGAGGGGTTGGGGTGAAAGAGAGTTGGAAGCGGAGCTGGTTGGGGAGGGGGGGAGCTTAATGTGTTGATTTATGAAAGCTAACAATGAACGAGAGACTCACCCACAATGGAGCTGCAATGACTTGCTTATTGTGAAGGACTACAAAACACTAGAGACTCTTGGAAAGACTTGATCTAACTAATATGTTATGCAAAGTATACTGTTACCTGTTTAACTGCCTTCTAAGGGGAAACTAGGTACAATAAGTTAGAAGAGGAGTGAGGAGAATAGGTACTTTTTGGAGTAACTATGTTATTAGACATAGAAGAAAATGCAGTGCTGTCTTTGGTAGCAATTTTTGTTATTATATTTTGCAAATCTAGTTGTACAAACCATTTGTTGCTTTTTTCAGTGCTGAATATATAAATAAATAATTTAAAAAAAAATAAAGGTGGTAGCACTTGCTGATGATCAATTAATCAAGGGCATTTGATTAGTAACACCTGGCTCTGCTACTTAGCCTCTTAATTCCTATGGAAGCAGTAAGGGTGTACTTAGTTTTTCACACATGGCTTCTCCATTTTGGCTTTATTTTTTTAAAATAAATCATGACACTGTGTAATATGTCATGTGTTGTTGTTCACCTGAGGTTGTATTTGCCTAATTTTAAGACCTGCTCAGGACCAGATGATTGTTATTATGCCCTGATACATAAAACCATGGCTGTGCCTAGAAATATGTATTCATGAATAATTAGAACATATTCTGCTATGTGAAGAACATTGGAATGTAAAATATTTATATTTCATGTCAGGTTAGCACAATTAAAAAATATGTGATCGGCTTTGTGCACAAGCAAAAACATTTTACTTTCAACTTGTAGTATGCGTGCTGCCCAACGCACGCAAAATTTCTGCTTCTAGCAGAGTTAGCTCAGTAGCAATAAATAGCACCCCACTTGTAATCTAACCCTATATTCATCATGATCAGCCTAATACAGGTACAAAACCCTTTATTCAAACTGGTTACTACACCACAAGTCACAAAAAGTTTGTATCCTTTTGGTTTTATTAATGACATACACCACAAGTCACAAGAGGTCTACATCCTATTGGTTTTATTAATTACATACACCCCAAGTCACAAGAAGTCTAGATCCTGTTGGTTTTATTAATGACATACACCCCAAGTCACAAGAAGTCTGCATCCTAGAAGGTTTTATTAATGACATACACCACAAGTCACAAGAAGTCTAGATCCTATTGGTTTTATTAAGACATACACCCCAAGTCACAAGAGGTCTACATCCTATTGGTTTTATTAATTTCATACTCCCTAAATCACAATAAATCTACATCCTATTTGTTTTATTAATGACATACACCCCAAGTCACAAGAAGTCTACATCCTATTGGCTTTATTATTGACATACACCCCAAATCACAAGAAGTCTGCATCCTATTGGTTTTATTAATTACATACACCCCAAGTCACAAGAAGTCTACATCCTATTGGTTTTATTAATGACATACACCCCAAGTCACAAGAAGTCTAGATCCTATTGGTTTTATTAATGACATACACCCCAAGTCACAAGAAGTCTGCATCCTAGAAGGTTTTATTAATGACATACACCACAAGTCACAAGAAGTCTAGATCCTATTGGTTTTATTAAGACATACACCCCAAGTCACAAGAAGTCTGCATCCTAGATGGTTTTATTAATGACATACACCCCAAGTCGCAAGAAGTCTGCATCCTAGAAGGTTTTATTAATGACATACACCCCAAGTCACAAGAAGTCTGCATCCTAGAAGGTTTTATTAATGACATACACCACAAGTCACAAGAAGTCTGCATCCTATTGGTTCTATTAGTTACATACACCCCAAGTCATAAGAAATCTACATCCTATTGGTTTTATTAATGACATACACCTCAAGTAACAAGAAGTCTGCATCCTATCGGTTTTATTAATGACATACACCCCAAGTCACAAGAAGTCTTCATCCTATCGGTTTTATTAATGACATACACCCCAAGTCACAAGAAGTCTGCATCCTATTGGTTTTATTAATGACATACACCACAAGTCACAAGAAGTCTGCATCCTATTGGTTTTATTAATGACATACACCCCAAGTCACAAGAAGTCTGCATCCTATTGGTTGTATTAATGGCATACACCCCAAGTCACAAGAAGTCTGCATCCTATTTGTTTTATTAATGACATACTCCCCAAGTCACAAGAAGTCTGCATCCTATTGGTTTTATTAATGACATACACCCCAAATCACAAGAAGTCTGCATCCTATTGGTTTTATTAATAACATATACCCCAAGTCACAAGAAGTCTGCATCCTATTGGTTTTATTATTGACATACACCCCAAGTCGCAATAAGTCTACATCCTATTTGTTTTATTAATGACATACACCCCAAGTCACAAGAAGTCTAGATCCTATTGGTTTCATTAATGGCATACACCTCAAGTCACAAGAAGTCTTCATTTTATCGGTTTTATTAATGACATACACCCCAAGTCACAAGAAGTCTAGATCCTATTGGTTTTATTAATGGCATACACCTCAAGTCACAAGAAGTCTTCATCCTATCGGTTTTATTAATGACATACACCACAAGTCACAAGAAGTCTTCATCCTAGATGGTTTTATTAATGACATACACCCCGAGTGACAAGAAGTCTTCATTCTAGATGGTTTTATTAAGACATACACCCCAAGTGACAAGAAGTCTGCATCCTATTGGTTTTATTAATGACATACACCACAAGTCACAAGAAGTTTGCATCCTTTTGATTTTATTAATGGCATACACCCCAAGTCACAATAAATCTGCAACCTATTGCTTTTATTAATGACATACACCCCAAGTCACAATAAATCGGCAACCTATTGCTTTTATTAATTATATACACCCCAAGTCACAAGAAGTCTGCATCCTATAGCATTTATTAACGACATACACCCCAAGTCACAATAAATCTGCAACCTATTGCTTTTATTAATGATATACACCCCAAGTCACAAGAAGTCTGCATCCTATAGCATTTATTAACAACATACACCCCAAGTCACAATAAATCTGCAACCTATTGCTTTTATTAATGACATACACCACAATTCACAAGAAGTCTACATCCTATTGCTTTTATTAATAACATACACCCCAAGTCACTAGAAGTTTACATTCTATTGGTTTTGTTAATGGCATACACCCCAAGTCACAATAACTCTACATCCTATTTATTTTATTAATGACATACACCCCAAGTCGCAATAAATCTACTTCCTATTTGTTTTATTAATGACATACACTCCAAGTCACAAGAAGTCTGCATCCTATTGGTTTTATTAATGACATACACCCCAAGTCACAAGAAGTCTGCATCCTATTGGTTTTATTAATGACATACACTCCAAGTCACAAGAAGTCTACAACCTATTGGTTTTATTACTTACATACACCCCAAGTCGCAATAAATCTACTTCCTATTTGTTTTATTAATGACATACACTCCAAGTCACAAGAAGTCTGCATCCTATTGGTTTTATTAATGACATACACCACAAGTCACAAAAAGTCTACATCCTATAGGTTTTACTAATGACATACACCCCAAGTCACAAGAAATCTATATCCTATTGGTTTTATTAATGGCATACACCACAAGTCACAAGAAGTCTGCATCCTATAGCATTTTTTAACGACATACACCACAAGTCACAAGAAGTCTACATCCTATTGCTTTTATTAATGATATACACCCCAAGTCACAATAAATCTACAACCTATTGGTTTTATTAATGACATACACCACAAGTCACAAGAAGTCTGCATCCTATTGGTTCTATTAATTACATACACCCCAAGTCACAATAAATCTACATCCAATTTGTTTTATTAATGACATACACCCCAAGTCACAAGAAGTCTGCATCCTATTGGTTTTATGAATGACATACACCCAAAGTCACAAGAAGTCTGCATCCTATTGGTTTTATTAATGACATACACCTCAAGTCACAATAAATCTACATCCAATTTGTTTTAATAATGACATACACCCCAAGTCACAAGAAGTCTTCAGCCTATTGGTTTTATTAATGACATACACCCCAAGTCACAAGAAGTCTTCATCCTATCGGTTTTATTAAGGACATACACTTCAAGTCACAGGAAGTCTTCATCCTATAGGTTTTATTAATGACATACACCCCAAGTCACAAGAAGTCTACAACATGTAGGTATCTGGCAAACCAAACAACTATCTTAGAGAGACAGAACAAATTCTACAATGAAAAAGTAAATGCCAGTACTGTAAAATGATACATTCATTTGTGCAATATGTTTATATCTTCAGTTGCCAAACACACTCTGTACATGACTTTGATTTCCTTACACCCCTACCAAAACAGTGTACATTTTTATCATGTTTTCCTTGATAAATACATTTTACTTTGCTACAGGATGATAGTGGCTATAAATGAGACGTGTATATCTGTGTTTTTCTCGGTCACAGATTAAGTATGCTTGTCCCTAAGTAATTATAAGATGGGCACATTAGCCTAGAGAATGCTGCAGTTTCCATTCCCATTTGCTGATGTTGGCCACAGCAAAACCATTTAAAAATAACCTAATTCTTTGAAGTAATATTTGGAAAGCGACCAGGGATAAATAGACGAAGGGAAAGAAATTGTGCAAGACATCGCACCACATCCAGCTCCCTGTCACAAGGAGCCTTTTTGTCCCAGCAGCCAAGTTCATTTTGGCCCCTTTCTGTCCTAAAGTTTATGCTGGCCTGCAGACTATGCATGTCTCTCTTTGACTTGCTTGGACACCTGGAAACAGAGGAATTGCTGTTTCCAGTCATTTGGGAGTTTGAAAAAAAAACAACAAGTAAATAACAAGAGAAACTGAGAATCAACAAAATTTGTTTATCAAAGATGTGCGGTTTTTCATTTATAGTCAGGAAGTAACGTTGCTATAGTAAGAAGTTTGTGCCACTGTCAGCTATGGTAAAGTGACGATCTGTTTAAATGAACTTTATCTGCCCTGTTAGTGACTTGCTTGCAATAAGGTAATAGGGTAAAGTGCTATTACTTTTCCTATAAAAAATCATTAAAGGAACAGTATACTTTCTCATACATATTTAATCATATGTTTTAAGAAGCATGTTTTACATTACAAATGTCCGTGGTTAGGTTGCATTTTATTAAAGGGACATGAAACCCAACATTTTTTCTTTTATGATTTAGGTAGAACATACAATTTTAATGAACTTTCCAGTTTACTTTTATTATCATTCTCTTTGTATCATTTGTTGAAGGAGCAGCAATGCACTACTGGTTTATAACTGAATATATGGGTGAGCCAATGACTATCGGTATATATATATATGCAGCCACCAATCAGCAGCTAGAACCTAGGTTCTTTGCTGCTCCTGAGCTTACCTAGATAAACCTTTCAGCAAAGGATAACAAGAAAAAGAAGTAAATTAAATAATAGAAGTAAATTGGAAAGTTGTTTAAAATTGTATGTTCTGTCTAAATCATGATGTCTAATTATGACTTTACTGTCCCTTTAAGGTTACCAGATTTCCATACCCCATTTTAGGACACTTCAGAGTCAGACCCAAATTCGGGACACCGCATAAATGTTGTGAAGGTGTAAAAAAAAAACAATGAAAGCCAATAGCAAAACCTAAAACCAATACAGACGAGTATTTATTATGCTAGCAGAGCATACTGAAGCTACAGTTGATTTCAAATGCAATTTACAGAAATGTATTTACACAGAGACTTTACTTGTGAACATAATTAAAGGGGCATTAAACACTAAATAAATGCTAGATAGAATGATGCATCCAAAGACAACATTAGTCTGAGAATAACATGTAGATATTATATATTTTTTTTAAGTTTCATTAGCTGTTTAAATAGTGACAAAATAAGTGTAAAGTTTTAGTGTCTATAAAACAATGGGAGCTGCCATGTTGTAACTTAGGTTACCTTCTCTGCTGTAGCCAATTAGGGACAGTTATACATAGGTCACTACAGTGTGCAGCCAATGGCTGTGTGGAATATAACAATGTTCAGCACTTACATTTCTAACAGGAACTGAAAAGCTCACAATTTTAGAATGGAATTACAGGAAAAGGAAACAAAATAAATAATGAAAATATATTGGAGTTTTTTTATATATATATATATATATTTATCATTTTATGTCACCATCTTAAAGTGTTTAATGTCCCTTTAACTCAATGATCTAACAGATACTGCAGTACATGATGTCATTATGAAACATAAACGTTATTAAGAACTTATCAAGCATCCACATAATTCAGGAGATAGAGCGCCTCATGAACGTGCTGACATTTACAGGTGTTATAACATTAAAGAAGATATATTTTGCATAGCCAAGTATTAGAGCTCATACAAAATGGCCATATCCTACCAAAATCCCTGTGGTGTAGGTGTGTGTGTGACTTATACCTATTTCTTACTTTGAGTAACATTAACCTCTTGGCTGCAAGTAGTTAAAGGGATATAATGCCCAAAATATTTTTGTCATGATTCAGATAGAGAATACAATTTTTTTTTTTTTTAATTTTTTTTTTTCAAAAGAGCTTTATTCAAAGATATTCAAATGGTTACAAACTTTTCAATTTTTCCATGAGATGTGCAAATACAGGTTCGCTGAAACATTGCTTTACAAATTGTGATATGTGAAATTGGTATAAAGAACGTTCTTCCTTTGGCCCCTTAAAGCATAGTAAGCTGTAAACTGCTCATAGGGCAGGTAAAGTTAAAGTCCTGGGGGATCAAAACGCAGTTCTGAGTGCACTTATATATTGAAAGTCCAAAAGTCCATTGGTGCACTGTCTCTGGCACTCTACCGCCAGTCCTTCTAAGCTATACAATTACAGATCCAAGTTGCTGGAGAATGGGAAAGAGGAAAAAGGAAAAGGGGGGGGGGGTGTACAGGGGATCTATCTGCCATGTGTAGTAGCAGGAGTTGTATGGTGTCATTCATTCTCCGTGTTCCCGTTGTTTGGGATTGTGTGGGTCTTGCTTACTTGTGTTTCGTGAGAGGTAGGTGAAGGGGGTGAGAGGGTTGGGGAGGGGAAGTGTCATTGAGGGTTTCAGTAGTCAGTGCTATCAGCTGTATTGTCTTACATTGTCTATTGTCTGTGTGTTGCCCAGCGCTCCAGCATTGTCTCGTGCGTGTCTACCGTACCATGTTGGGTGTGGTGGTATCTTTCTAGTCGTAGCAACGTGTCTACCTGTTCTTGCCATTCTTTAAAGGTCGGTGTGATTCTAGACTTCCAATGTTTTGGGATCAATAATTTGGCTCCGTTCAGCATAAGTAGTAGTAGAGCTCCGCTCGCCTTACAGGATAATTTGGGCAGAGATAGGTATAGTAATGTTTTTGGGCTGTTTTGTAGAGGTTTCCCCAAGACTAGTTCCATGTGGTTAAGAATTGCGACCCAATATTCATCTAGCTTAGGGCAGTCCCACCAAATGTGTGTAGGTGTACCTGGTTCTCCGCAATCTCTCCAGCATTTGCCAGAGGCCTGTTTGTAAATCTTCTGCAGCCTACTAGGTGTGAGGTACCACCTCGCCATGCATTTGTAACTAGATTCTTGCACTCTCATAGATATTGAGGATGTTTTGGTCACAAGAAAGGCATTCTGCCAGTCCTCATATCCTATCTCAGTCTGCCACTCCCTTTCCCATGCTTTTGTGTAAGAGGGAAGTGTCTGGGCTTCGTCTGTCAATAAAAGTTTGTAGAGTAATGAGATTGCATGTGCTGTTGGTGTGTCTTTCAGGCATAGGGTCTCAAATGTGGTAGGTGGTCTAGTAAGGCAGGATCTGTGTTTGTGTGTCATGAGATAGTGATTTTGCCGCGTATGTGAGTACCAACTCATCGTCAGGTTAGGCAGTTCTTCAGAGATAGCCGCATGAGTCTTGAGCTTATGTCCATCAGTCAGTGTCATGATGGTGTAGTCTTTAAAGGGTGTGTCGGGGGTGGTTCTATTGTCTGGGTAGTTCCATGGCAGCTCTGCATTGTGATAGATGGGAGTCAGCGGAGAGTGTTTAGTCGTGATATGTGTCGTGGTACATGTTATCTTGTCCCATACTGAGTAGAAGTCCATCAACAAGGGATATTTTGCTATGGCTGTATGTCTATCCTTCTCCAGAGTCCAGGCACCTAGTCCTGCGTTGTTTGTGTCCAAGATGTCACAGTCTAGTCGTACCCATTCTTTGTTGGGATCATTGGAGCACCAGTCTAACAGTCTGCCTAGCGTGATTGTCTGTTTGTACGTTTGTATGTTTGGGACTCCCAGTCCCCCTCTGTCACGCTTAACACCTTCCTATATGGTAACATCGCACTGGCCCTTTAAATTCATACAACTGCCATAAATACCAGCAATCCTCACTCATTCATTGCTTGGTATTGCTTCCTTACGGACCTTTCCTAAGCTCCACCCTCTTTCTGCAAACCTGTGCAGCAACCGCTCCTTGAGCCCTGTTTCCATTCACGCTACAAACCTGTGAACTGATCCACTCGCTAAACCGGAACTGCGGCCTCTGTGACGTCACACGCCACTCTCTAGCCGACTCCAGCTGCCTCCTGACCGCACCTAGCACTTACCAGACTTGCGGTTCTGCTGAAATCCTCTCTCCAATCTTGGGTATTCAGGTACCAACATCAAGGGGGTTCTTGTGCTATATGCTGTCAGTCTTGTATTACTGTTCATTTGCGCTAACCTGTATGTGCACTATTTACAAGAGCTCATATTGCCTAAATTAGTCTCCATTTCCCCTTTACTACCATAATGCTTCATGCCTCTACCACTCCTTGTTTTGTGCACAAAGATCTTTATTGCCTAAGTATTACTTAACCTAACTTTACATTCTGAGGTTAAAGCAACTAGTTACACTGCTGAATGGTTAATTCCTGCAACTTCAGCTATAGTGATTGCTGCTGCTTTATTTATTTTTTCCCTTTCTTCACATATTAACTGCTGCTTGTGTGTGTGCTAGGTTGCCACATATTACTTAGAGGTAATATCTATGTGACACCCTGCTACACACTTAGCTACAATATATATTTTCTCATATATAGTAACTATCAGTAGCTGTGGTCCACTCTAACATATGTCTCTCTCTCTGACATTACAGAAATACCAAGCCCTTTAAAATGGACCCAACTGATATGAATACACACATACAAACACTGACTAACAAAGTAGATTTATTAACTGAAGGTCTCACCGCCCTAAAACTCGAAAATGATAACTTGAAAACTTATATCAAGGAGGTTGTTGATAGGAAACCCCCTCCTTTAGAACCCTAGATTAGTACCCCTGAACCTTTCTCTGGAGATAGGAAGATTTTTAGGGAATTTAAAAACTCATGCTATTTACTGTTTACACTTAAACCCTATACCTATCCTAACGATAGGGTAAAGGTTATGACAACTATTTTCTATTTAAGGGCTGAGCCAAGGGCATGGGCAAATAGTTTTCTGGAGCACAATGATGACATTCTCAACTCCTTAGACTCCTTTTTCTCTGCCCTATCACAACTTTATGACGACCCCTTTAAGCAACAAACGGCTGAAAATGCCATGAGGTCCTTAAGGCAGAGGAAGAGAGAGGTAGAGGAATACATAGCAGAATTTAAGCGTTGGGCTCCTGACACCCAATGGAACAACTTGTCTCTCCGAAATCAGTTTCGGTTGGGGTTGTCAAGGATGAGCTGTCTCGTACCCAAATACCTCCTACTCTGGAACAACTCATAGATCTCTGTATTTGCATAGATAGAAGGCTCAGGGAAAGACATCACGAGAGAACTAGTCATGATTCATCCTCTAGACCAAGGTTTCCTACCATTCCAGTACACACTCAAAACCCCCTCCAGAGCCCATGGATATCGCCTTTCTAAGAGGACCCTTAAGTCCCCAGGAAAAGATAAGACGTTGCACACTTAACCTGTGCATGTACTGTGCCTCAGAAGAGCATGGGATAAGAGACTGCCCCAACCTCATTCGTCAAAGAAAGGGTAAGATGTTTATTCCCTCTCCTTCAATTAAGACTGTTCTCAAAAGTAATCAGTATTGTAAAACCAATCTTGTTTTACAGTGGGATCAAACCCGGGTGACCGTCCAAGGGATTATTGACTCCGGAGCCTCCCTCTCCTACATTGATTTAACCTTTTGTGAAACCAATAAAATACCCCTGCATAAGAAATTGTCTCCTGTTCATTTGAGAGGGATAGACGGTGAGGTCTTGTCCACAGGACCTGTTTTGTTTGAAACAACTCCCATTCTAATGTCCACAGAGTGTCACCATAGGGAGTATATCAAATTCGATGTCATTACCTCACCTGATTTTCCTCTAATTCTAGGGTTGCAGTGGCTTAGACAACATGATCCTCTCATCTCTTGGTCATCTCTTTCTTTACAGTTTAGTTCCAACTACTGTAAGGAAACCTGTTACCCCCACTTGCTACTCCAACCTTCCCCTGAAGGGTTACAAACTAATGTGCCCTCTGATTATGAAGATTTTTCTGATGTGTTCAGCAAGAAACAATCAGAAAATCTCCCACCACACAGGCCATATGACTGCCCAATAGACTTACTTCCTGGCGCAGCTATTCCCTGTGGGCACATTTTTCCCCTGTCTAAACCAGAACTACTACATCTTAAAACTTACATTGAGGAAAACCTTAAAAAAGGCTTCATAAGACCATCAACGGGGCCTAGTTATCAAGCCGTCAACCTCAAATACGCTGCGTATTCCGCAGCGTATTTGTGGCGAGGCTGATTCGCCTTAGTTATCAAAGGCTCGAGACCGGCAAAAGTAGAAATTTGTGACGTAAACTTCGATCCGCCGGACTCAGTCCGACACAGATCGATTCTTACGTCACTCCAGATGTTCCGCACACAAGTGCGGCACAATCTCACTACTTTTGCTAGTTATCAAAAAACTAGCAGGTACGCTCGGCACTTTTACGGCCCAGTGTACCTGGTTTTCAAAGCGCCAGCCTGGAGGCGGCGGATCCCATAGGAATCAATGGGAGTCTGACCATAGCGAAAGTACAAGTTCGCTGCTGCCAGACATCCCATTCATTCCTATGGGAGCTGTCTACACCTAACACCCTAACATGTACCCCGAGTCTAAACACCGCTAATCTGACCCCCCCTACACCGCCGCAACTACATAAAGTTATTACCCCCTAAACCGCCGCTCCCGGAGCCCACCGCAACTATAATAAATGTATTAACCCCTAAACCGCCGCTCCCTGAACCCGCCGCAACCTATATTAAATGTATTAACCCCTATCCTGCCCCCCTACACCGTCGCCACCTATAATAAATTTATTAACCCCTATCCTGCCCCCCACTACGCCGCCGCCACTGTAATAAAATGATTAACCCCTAAACCTAAGTCTAACCCTAACCCTAACGCCCCCCTAACTTAAATATTAATTAAATAAATCTAAATAAATTAACTCTTATTAACTAAATGAATCCTATTTAAAACTAAATACTTACCTTTAAAATAAACCCTAATATAGCTACAATATAAATAATAATTATATTGTAGCTATCTTAGGATTTATTTTTATTTTACAGGTAACTTTGTATTTATTTTAGCTAGTTAGAATAGTTATTAAATAGTTATTAACTATTTAATTGGTGAAGAGAAAAAGAGAGCGCCTCATAGTGCAGATATCTCTAGACAGGTGGGAAGATTTAGTATAAACCAAAAGACAGGTGCTCACAAGTGGAGTGGCACTTTTCGTTAAAAAAGTGCATACAGGCAGGCTGACATTCTCAGCAGTCAGCACGCTGACCAAAGCGATAAGGTGCTGGTCTCTCGCATTCTATTGGCTGCTCCGATCAGCCAATAGAATGCGAGCTCAATCTGATTGGCTGATTGGATCAGCCAATCGGATTGAACTTGAATCTGATTGGCTGATTCCATCAGCCAATCAGATTTTCCTACCTTAATTCCGATTGGCTGATAGAATCCTATGAGCCAATCGGAATTGAGGGGACGCCATCTTGGATGACGTCCCTTAAAGAAGCCGTCATTCGTCGTAGTCCGTCGGTGAAGAAGGTGGTTCCGCGTCGGCGGAAGGAAGATTCAAGACCCGGCTTGGAAGATGACTTCGCCCGGATAGAAGACCTCTTCAGCGCCTCTTTGAAGATGACATCGGCCGGATCGAAGACTTCTTCAGCGCCGCATGGATGATGACTTCATTGGATGGAAGATTTCTTCAGCGCCGCTTCGGCTGAGTGAAGACGACTCAAGGTAGGATGATCTTCAGGGGATTAGTGTTAGGTTTTTGTAAGGGGGGTTTGGGTTAGATTAGGGGTATGTGGGTGGTGGGTTTTAATGTTGGGGGGGGGTTGTATTTTTCTTTTACAGGCAAAAGAGCTGAACTTTTTGGGGCATGCCCCCACAAATGGCCCTTTTAAGGGCTGGTAAGGTAAAAGAGCTTTGAAATTTATTTAATTTAGAATAGGGTAGGGATTTTTTTTATTTTGGGGGGTTTGTTATTTTATTAGGGGGCTTAGATTAGGTGTAAGTAGCTTAAAATTGTTGTAATATTTTTAACATGTTTGTAACTTAATTTTTTATTTTTTGTAACTTAGCTTTTTTTATTTTTTGTACTTTAGTTAGTTTATGTAATTGTATTTAATTGTAGTTATTTGTAGGTAGTTTATTTAATTAATTTAATGATAGTGTAGTATTAGGTTTAATTGTAACTTAGGTTAGGATTTATTTTACAGGTAATTTTGTATTTCTTTTAGCTAGGTAGTTATTAAATAGTTAATAACTATTTAATAACTATTCTAACTAGCTAAAAGAAATACAAAAATACCTGTAAAATAAATATAAATCCTAAGATAGCTATAATATAATTATTAATTACATTGTAGCTATCTTAGGGTTTATTTTACAGGTAAGTATTTATTTTTAAATAGGAATAATTTATTAAAGTATAGTGTAGTGTTAGGTGTAATTGTAACTTAGGTTAGGATTTATTTCACAGGTACATTTCTCTTTATTTTAGCTAGGTAAGCTATTAAATAGTTAATAACTATTTAATAGCTATTGTACCTGGTTAAAATAAATTGAAAGTTACCTGTAAAATAAATATAAATCCTAAGATAGCTACAATATAATTATTATTTATATTGTAGCTATATTAGGGTTTATTTTAAAGGTAAGTATTTAGTTTTAAATAGGATTCATTTAGTTAATAAGAGTTAATTTATTTAGATTTATTTAATTAATATTTAAGTTAGGGGGGCGTTATGGTTAGGGTTAGACTTAGGTTTAGGGGTTAATCATTTTATTACAGTGGCGGCGGCGTAGTGGGGGGCAGGATAGGGGTTAATAAATTTATTATAGGTGGCGACGGTGTAGGGGGGGCAGATTAGGGGTTACTAGGTATAATGTAGGTGGCAGCGGTGTCCGGGAGCGGCGGTTTAGGGGTTAATACATTTATAAGATTTGCGGCGGGGTCTAGGAGCGGCGGTTTAGGGGTTAGTAACTTTATTTAGTTGCGGGGGGCTCCGGGGGCGCCGGTATAGGGGGTAGAGCAGTGTAGTTAGTGTGAGTGCTTAGTGACAGGCTAGCAATAAAGCTGGGAAAAAGCCGAAGGGCAGCGAGATCGGATGAGTGATAACTGTCACAGTCCGCTGCTCATCGCCCCGCGGCTTTTTGACAGCTTTATTTGATAACTTAGGCGTATTTTTTTCAGGTCCGCGGCGGCGAAGGTAGGCGAGCTTAGGCGGACGTATTGGGCCGGCGAAGCCAGAGAAGTAGACGGCTTGATAACTAGCCCCCAACGTCTCCTGCGGCAGCAGGGATTTTTTTCGTGAAAAACAAAGATGCCACCCTAAGACCTATAGTAGACTATAGGCAGTTAAATAAAGTAACTATAAAAAAACGTTACCCCTTGCCACTTATCAGCAAATTAATTGAGCGACTAGACGGCTCTAAGATATTTACCAAGCTGGACCTTAGGGGTGCCTACAACTTGATCAGGATGAGGGCAGGAGACGAATGGCTGACTGCATTTCGTACCCGCTATGGGTTATATGAATATGTAGTCATGCCATTCGGTCTCTGCAATGCTCCTGCCACTTTCCAGCACCTGATAAATGATTTTTTCAAGGATATACTGGATACATACGTAGTCATTTATCTTGACGACATTCTCATATACTCTAAATCTCTATCTGAACATAAAATCCATATCCGTCAAGTTTTGACTAGACTCAGAAGCAATTCCTTATATGTAATAGCTGAAAAATGCACCTTCCATGCAAACAGTATACCATTCCTTGGATACATAATATCTGATAAGGGTATACGTATGGATAACGCTAAAATTAAAACTGTAGTAGATTGGCCTGTCCCTACCTCCAGAAAACAGGTTCAAAGTTTTCTGGGATTCGCCAACTTCTACAGGAAATTTATAAAAAACTATTCCTCTCTCGCTAAACCCCTTATAGATCTTACAAAATAAAACATAAAATTCAGCTGGTCTACTACCACTCAAAATGCCTTCGATTTATTGAAATCACGTTTTACCTCTGCACCCATTCTGTGCTACCCAAACTCAGAACTCCCTTATACTCTTGAAGTAGACGCTTCTGATTTCGCCCTCGGTGCCATTCTCTCTCAACGACAATCTCTACAACAACCATTGCATCCTGTAGCCTACTACTCTCGTACCCTAATGGCAGCGGAAAGGAACTATCCAGTTGGCGAAAAGGAACTCCTCGCCATAAAGGCAGCATTTGAACAATGGAGACACCTACTGGAAGGAGCTACAACCCCAACTGTAGTTTACACTGACCATCGGAATTTACAATTCCTGAAGTCTACAAGAACACTCTCCGCCCGTCAAGTTCGCTGGAATTTATTCTTTTCTCGCTTTAACTACCTCATTACCTACAGACCAGCCAGCAAGAATGGGAAGGCAGATGCTCTATCTCGTCTTCCACAAACATCCTCAGAAACCACCACTATCCAAAACATTATACCTAACGAAAACTTCCTCGTCTTCATGGTTGATTCTGTACCTCTGTTACGTACCGAACAAATAAAAGATTCTTCAAAACCTGAACATCTATTAAGAAGGAATAATGATGGACTCTACTGTTATGGGAATAAACTATACCTCCCTCCTACCCTACGTGACCAGATATTCAGAGCTGCACATGATTCAGCTCTTGGGGGACATTGTGGTCTAACTAAAACAAAGGATTTGGTACAGAGATCTTACTGGTGGCCAACCATAATTACTGATACAACACAGTACATTAACTCCTGCCCCACTTGTACCAATTCCTACCCCCGAGAAACCCTGGCAGGAAATCGCTTTAGATTACATTGTGGATTTACCCATTTCTGAAAAAAACACCACTATTGTGGTAGTAGTAGATCTTTTTAGCAAGATGATCCACCTGTTACCATACCACAAACTCCCCACAGCAGCAGAAACCATACAACTTCTACTAAAACATGTAATCAAGCTACATGGGTTGCCTAAAATTTTTTTAACCGATCGAGGGTCCCAATTCACCAGCGCCCTGTGGTCTGCTTTCTGTAAACAGTTTTCTATTGAAAAATCTCTATCTTCTTCCTACCATCCTCAAACAAACGGACAGACAGAGCGATGCAATCAATGGGTGGAACAGTTCCTACGAACTTATTGTCATACTAACCAACACTCCTGGTCCCAACATCTACATTTCGCTGAATTCGTCTTTAACAATACTCTACATTCAACAACAAAACAGACACCCTTTTATGTGAACTACGGTTTCCATCCTACATTCCAATTCTTACCTGAAGTGGCTTCAGATCATTCCCATATTTCAGATTTAGCTTCCACCATCAGTTCTAATTTCACGACCGTTAAGCAAGCAATCGATGACGCAAAGATTATACAGAAAAAATATTATGATCGCCGGCGCACTCCACCACCTACATACAAAATAGGAGATCTCGTCTGGCTCTCCACAAAGAATCTTCGTTTGTCAACCCCATCTAGGAAGCTCTCGCCTCTCTTCATAGGACCATTCCCTGTACAGCGGATTATCAACTCCAATGCTGTCCGTCTCACCTTACCTACTTCACTCAGGATACATCCCACCTTCCACGTGTCATTGCTTAAACCTTACCGTACTTTACGTAACCAATCCATGGATACTGCACTACCTCCTGTTTCTGTAGACCCTAACATGGAATACGAGGTTGAGGACATTCTGGATGCTAGAAGGCATAGGGGTGCCCTTCAATATCTTATTAAATGGAAGGGCTACTCTAGTGAACACAACTCCTGGGAACCGTCCACCAATATCTCAGCGCCCAGATTGTTATCCAGATTCCACCAAAGACACCCAGATCGTCCAAGATGTTGAGCATCGGTGCTGCTCCTGGAGGGGGGTGTACTGTCACGCTTAACACCTTCCTATATGGTAACATCGCACTGGCCCTTTGAATTCATACAACTGCCATAAATACCAGCAATCCTCACTCATTCATTGCTTGGTATTGCTTCCTTACGGACCTTTCCTAAGCTCCACCCTCTTTCTGCAAACCTGTGCAGCAACCGCTCCTTGAGCCCTGTTTCCATTCACGCTACAAACCTGTGAACTGATCCACTCGCTAAACCGGAACTGCGGCCTCTGTGACGTCATACGCCACTCTCTAGCCGACTCCAGCTGCCTCCTGACCGCACCTAGCACTTACCAGACTTGCGGTTCTGCTGAAATCCTCTCTCCAATCTTGGGTATTCAGGTACCAACATCAAGGGGGTTCTTGTGCTATATGCTGTCAGTCTTGTATTACTGTTCATTTGCGCTAACCTGTATGTGCACTATTTACAAGAGCTCATATTGCCTAAATTAGTCTCCATTTCCCCTTTACTACCATAATGCTTCATGCCTCTGCCACTCCTTGTTTTGTGCACAAAGATCTTTATTGCCTAAGTATTACTTAACCTAACTTTACATTCTGAAGCAACTAGTTACACTGCTGAATGGTTAATTCCTGCAACTTCAGCTATAGTGATTGCTGCTGCTTTATTTATTTTTTCCCTTTCTTCACATATTAACTGCTGCTTGTGTGTGTGCTAGGTTGCCACATATTACTTAGAGGTAATATCTATGTGACACCCTGCTACACACTTAGCTACAATATATATTTTCTCATATATAGTAACTATCAGTAGCTGTGGTCCACTCTAACATATGTCTCTCTCTCTCTGACATTACACCCTCTGTCCCTAGGTAGATACAAAGTTCTCCTGGCTACTCTAGGTCTGACCCCCCCCAGATGTATTGCTCGATTAGGTTTTGTAATTTTAGTAGGTAGTTCCCCGGGAGGGGAATTGGCGTTGTCTGGAGTATGTAAAGCAGTCTGGGTAGCACATTCATCTTAATGACATTTATTCGTCCAAGCCAAGAGATAGACTTGTTCTTCCATCTGGACAAGTCTGCTATCAGCGTGGTTTCTAGACTTTTGTAGTTTTCTTGAAAGATAGTCTGAACGTCCGGGGAAATACATATCCCCAGGTACTTCAGCCTATCTTGCTGTAATTTCAGGGGACAGTCACCTAGTGCTGTAATTAATTCCTCTGGGTTGTATGTAATGTTCAGTATTTCTGATTTGGTGACGTTAAGGTGGAAGTTAGAGAGTCGTCTGTATTCTCTGAAAGTATCTAGAATTCTGGGGAGGTATGTCCCTATGTCGGTGAGTGTCAATAGAACGTCATCGGCATATAATGCCAGCTTGTGTGTGCGCGATTTAGTCTTTATGCCCGAAATCTGGGGGTCCTCTCTAATTTTTTGCGCCAGCACCTCTATGGCGATGGCGAAAAGGAGCGGTGAGAGTGGGCACCCCTGCCTGGTCCCGTTTCTGATATGGAATCTGTCAGATAACAGGCCATTAACTTTCACTCTAGCCGTGGGGTTCTCATAGAGGGCAAATATTTGTTTGATAAAGGCTTCGCTGAACTGCATTTTGGCCAGGACTGCTTTAAGAAAAGGCCAGTGTACCCGGTCAAACGCCTTTTCTGCGTCTGTAGAGACCAATATTAGGGGTGTGTTCTGTTGCTGGGCGTGCGACACAAGTTGTAGCACTTTCAGCGTGTTGTCGCGAGCTTCTCTCCCTGGCACGAACCCCACCTGGTCCGGGTGTATCAGCGCGGGGAGAATCTTATTGATTCTATTAGCTAGCACCTTGGCGTAGATTTTTACATCCACGTTGAGGAGCGAGATCGGGCGGAAGTTCTCCGGTCTATCCGGGGTTCTTCCCTGCTTGGGAAGGACGGTAATATTTGCCTCTAGCATCTGGTCAGGGAACCCTCCCTCTCGTAACAACGAGTTAAATAAGGAGGTGAGGGGTGTGAGTAGGTGATGTGTAAAGTCTTTGTAGTATTTAACCCCTAGCCCATCTGGCCCTGGGCTCTTACCGTTTGGCATGCTTTTGATGGCTAACTTGATCTCATCAGCTGTTATTGGTCTGTCTAGTTGCTCCATGTCCAATCTTGAGAGGGAGGGCAGTTGAATGTCCCTTAAATAGGCGTCTATGTGTGACTGTAAGCTATTGTTGGTGATGTTGTATAGAGCCTCGTAGTATCGTCTGAAAGTCTCAGCTATTTTCTCACTCTCTTTCTGTGCGTTTCCTGATGTGTCAGTCAGAGTGTGTATGTGCGTGTTTAATTGTTTGCGCTTCAGCGCCTTAGCTAGTGATGAGCCTATTTTATCGCTCATCTCAAAATATTTTTGTTGTAGCATTGATGCCTTCCTCTGATACTCTTTAATAAGGTGATTGTTCAATGCAGTCTTTACTGCAGTCAGGGATTCTAATATTGTGGAAGATGAGGTATTCTTTTTTAGCTCAGTTTCCCAATATCGAATCTGGGATAGGGATGAGTTAAAAAACTGTCTATTCTGCTTGGTTTCATTAGCTTTGAGTTTTATGAACTCACCCCTAATCACACATTTGTGTGCTTCCCATGTCGTGGAGGTGGGTAGGGCCTCCAATGGGTTTTCAATAAAGTAATGCCGTAGTGTTGTGTCAATTGTCAGTTTGTGCAATGGGTTTTCTAAGATATGTTCGTCAAGTCTCCACAAATGTGGTTTTGCGGGCATGTCTGGCCAGTCCAATGTACACTGTACAGGAGCGTGGTCTGACCAAGTGATTGGTAGTATAACAGTCTTGTTTATAAGAGAGAGGCCAAGTTGGTCTGTTATGAGGTAGTCAATTCTAGTATATACGTGGTGTGGATGTGAGAAAAAAGTATAGTCTCGTCTGTCTGGATGGAATGATCTCCATATGTCGTGCAGTTTTAGTGAGCGAAGCTGCGAATTAATGGCTTTAATTACTTTGTGTGGTATATTGGTTTTTCCTGTCGAGGTGTCATGAGTGGGGTCCAATGGTAGATTAAAATCTCCTGCCAGAAATACTATGCCTCTTGCATGTTCTAGTAATAGTTGTGTCAGCTGTTTGAATACGGTGTGCTGGCCCTGATTTGGTAAGTAAACATTAGCAATTGTGATATGTGAACCAAACAGTGTCCCCACCACTAACAGATATGATCCATTGGGGTCCTTGAGTACCAGGGTAGGTTGGAAGGGAACTGTGTTCTTGATGAAGATGCCCACCCCGCCTTTTTTTGAACAGCCTGAGGCTAAATAAAAGGTGTTATACCTATGAGTGACATACCTAGGCTCCCTCCCTTTTTTGAAATGTGTCTCCTGGATACAGACAATGTCGCCTCCCGCTCTATGTAGTTGTGTGAAGGCAATTGATCTCTTTTCGGGGCTGTTAAGCCCTTTAGCGTTTATGGTTATGAGTTTAATGGGGCGTGACTGCATGTCTCCAATGTTCAGTGTGCTTAGCTGGACAATGTCAGAGATACTTCGCTGTCTTTATACCTGTCTGTTAATGTGTTAGCGTGCTGGAGGCTGGGCAATGTCTGACTATTCTGTAGGCTCTACTCCTTCTGTGAGTCTGTGGATTGTATGATTTCTAGGACTCTCAGTCCCTATGTGTTAAAGGAGGGGAGGGGGTGGGTGGGGGAAGATGGGAAGAGGGGGTGAAGAGAGGATAGGAAGAGGAGAAAGTTGCAAACAGTTATTATACAGCAAAGGTGCAGCTACCCAGTTGCGGGTGCCAATGTCAGGTGAATGTATAAAACTCTAGGAAGCTATGAAAACAGTAGTCAATAATAACAATCAACTAAATAAGTAGGGTAGTATCCCCGTCATCAAACCCAGCATTTGAAAAACAAATTTAAAGATAACATTGCATTATATACGACCTGTAGTCTCGGGTCAGGAACTGATCCCCGGCCGGGGCCGTGGGAGCGAGCAGTCCATTAATTGATGTGGTTCTTCCACATCATCAGCTACAGTCACCAGTGAGGGGTGTTTATGATTGTCCCGTTCGGTGTTGGTTGTATTTGCGGGTCGTGCCCGGCTCCCTGGCGGGAACCTTGGTGCAGGGCCTTCTTTCATTTGTTCCTCTGTCGGGATGTGTATCTGTAGGACTTCACAAAAGCGGGATAAATCATCTTGAGTTTTGTAGATAGCTGTGGTGTTGCCGGTAGTTGCGATGATGCTAACTGGGAACCCCCAGCAATAGGCAATCTTCTTCTCTCGGAGCACTGTGGTTATATGATTCAAATCCCTTCTTTTTTGGAGTGTTGTGGGGCTCAAATCTGTAAAGATTTGGATGCGAGTGCCAGCATGGGTGAGGTCTTGTTTTTGCCTTGAGTGCTTGAGGATGTCTTCTTTGTCTTTAAAGTGCAGTAGCTTTAGGATCACATCTCTGGGGGGTGCTTTGGGTGGTGGTTTCGCCCTGAGGGCTCTATGCGCTCTCTCAATAACCACATCAGGTGCATTTTCGTCTCCCCTTACTGTGCGGAACAGCGCCTGTAGGCAGCCCTCCAAAGCTCCTTGTTGGATGGTTTCTGGTATCCCGCATACTCTCAGGTTGTTCCTCCTGCCCCTATTATCCAAGTCCTCCACTTTCTCTAATAAGTTGTATATGGTTTCTTCCTGATCATAGAGTAAGCCGGACATATGATTGATGTCGTTGCTAGCTGTATTGTGGTTTTCCTCTAGGTTAGTAACTCTTTGCGTTACTCTTGATAAGTCTTTTTTCAAATCACCATACCATCCCTTCACTTCAGTGAGCATTTCTTTAAAATCTTCTTTAGTGCACAGAGATTTAAGGTCCTCTTTAGTAATTGTTGGATTGTTGGTGGGGGCAGGGCTCTCAACCTGGGTACTAAGCTGTGGGCTAGATGCAGGCATATTACTGTCAGAAATAGGTGGTGCCGATTTTGAGATGGGTTCATGTTGCTTTAAAAATTGCTGCATGGTCCTGGGTTGTGGAGCACCATCTAGTTTAACTGATTTTTTCCCAGGCATATTTGCGTGGGTTGGGGAAGGCAGGTGTTAAAGGACAGATGATACCACTTCTTGAGGTATTATAAGTCAGAAGTGAGGCTTGTGTCTTAGATGTGATTAGTATAGTGCTTTGGCTGTTTCACCCTTCACACTGTGTAAGCTTATGCAGGGCCTGTCTTAATAAAGATAAATGAGATAATAAAGAAAAGTCTAAGAAAGTCCTGTTACCTCAGAGGAGCTGTGTAGAGATGCTGCTCCCTGTGTCTGTGACCCTTGTGGCTTTTATTTTGCTTTCTGATGCAGCAGGGAGAAATCACCCAAAGTGGCTGTGGTGTGGGTGCTTCACGTGTGCTGTTGCAAGCTGTGTATTTTATGCTCTTCTCCTCAGCAGTACTCCTTTGAGGTGCCTGACCCCCCTTAGCTGTAGCTGGTGTGGCAGCCCTTGATGACTGGCTGTGCTGTGCTGTGGTGCTGCGTGCGGCCTAAACTGTTAGCTTCCGTGACCTTGGGCGTGTGACACCTTACCGCAGGGCCTCGGTATGTGCGGCTATGGCGTGCGGCAACGGGCTGTAGATGCGGCCGCGGTCGATGGTATGGTCATCAGGTGGTAAGTGATTGCAGCCGCCAGTCTGTCATGCTGCTCCCCGGTGAGATAGACACTGCCCTGGAGCCGTTAAGGCCTGACTGCGTGATGCCCCCTGAGTCCCGGACCACGCCAGATGTTTTGAGCGGGTCCGGGGTAGATAGAGCGCACTAACGGCTATCGGAGGGTAAGACCAGGGTGGGGAGGCATTCACCTTCGATTTGGGGCAGTTGTTAGGGCTTGGGTCGAGGATGGCTGCTGGATTTGATGACTTAGGGCCTGGGAGCTGTTTCTCTACGCAGCCATTTCCCTGAACGGCCAAGCTCCGCCTAGAGAATACAATTTTAATTATTTTTCCAATTTACTTCTATTATCAAATTTGCTTCATTCTACAGGGGGTGCAGAGGTCGCAATTGCGACTGGGCCCCCAAGGGTGGGGGCCCAGCTTAAAAAAAACGTTGACCTGCCACTGCCTGCACTGATATCATGTGAGTGTGACGTGATGCTTCACTAGTATCTCTGACTACAGGGGTTAGTGTTTCTGTTTTACCCATTGGTGTTTTTGTGTGTGTGTGTATGTGACTGCGTGTATTTATGCATGTGTGTGTGTGTGTGTGTGTATGTTTGTGGAACCAGCAAATTACAGACCTTGTTACTACAGCATGGGGGGGAGGGGGTAAACAGTGTCAGTCTATACAGTACCACTATATACAGTACGGGGGGGCTGGACTATGTCACAGACTACTGTAGTCACTTTATAAAGTACTGGTGTGGGTAGGGTCAGGCCAGCCATCTCACTGACAGATTACAGACTGTGTCACTGACTCACTATATACAGTACTGGTGGGTTAAACAGTGTCACTATATACAGTAATAGGGGGTCAGACCATATCACAGACTGTGGGCACAGGGTACCTCCTTTTGCAGACATGTAATCTGATTCACATTTTTTTTCTGTGTTAAATGTAAAAAAAAAAAAAAGATATGTATCAAATTCACTTTTTTTTTGGGGGGGGGGGGCCTTCTTAGATTCTTGCACCTTGGCCCAATGGTTTCTAGTTACGCCTCTGTGCTAGTGTATCGTTTTCACTCAGCATGAGACATCAATGTCAAAACCTGCCTTCTGTTCTTTCTTTGGTGCAGTCATATGTCTAGTTGTGCTTGTATGCAGGGGGTGTTGGAGTTTTGCATTCCCATTAAAGGGACATGAAACCAAATTTTTTTTGACTCAGGATGTACAATTTTAAAATGTTTGTTCTCATGGTATCCTTTATTGAAAAGCAGGTATGTATGCTTAGGAGCATGCACATGTTTGTAGCACTCTATGGTAGCAGATTTGCAAGAGTATACAGAAAGAGAAGCGCTCTACCAGGAACGAACAACAGCTCAGTAGCTTATTCTGTGGCGAGTTACCAACTAGGAGCAGCCTCTTTTAGCCCAGTTGTGCTTTTCACAGAGGAAGACTTTCCTGAAGTAAATCAGCCTGATCCAGGGTCAGTCCAACCCCGAAATACCAGGCAATCATCCTCTGAATGAGAAACATGACAAACTGACAACCCCAGACGATCGTTTAGGCCTTGTGTGGGCCTCGCCAGTGAGCTTTGAAAGTGTGCTCTTGACAATGTTATACATTGTGAAAACATTGCTGTCATCTAGTGATCCAAAGCATTCTTGCAATTCTGCTGCCATATAGTTCCTGACATGAGGCAAATTGGAAAAAAAAGTATGCTATGGCCCCTATTTAAGAAAGTCTGGCGGACCTGATCCGACAGTGCGGATCAGGTCCGCCAGACCTCGCTGGATACGGCGAGCAATACGCTCGCCGTATTCAGCATTGCACCAGCAGCTCACAAGAGCTGCTGGTGCAACGCCGCCCCCTGCAGACTCGCGGCCAATGGGCCGCCAGCAGGGGGTGTCAATCAACCCGATCGTACTCAATCGGGTTGATTTCCGACGATGTCTGTCTGCCTGCTCAGAGCAGGCGGACAGGTTATGGAGCAGCCGTCTTTGGGACCGCTGCTTCATAACTGCTGTTTCTGGCGAGCCTGCAGGCTCGCCAGAAACACGGGGCATCAAGCTCCATTCAGAGCGTGATAGATAGGCCCCTATATCTAAATCATGAAAAAGTAATTTTGGGTTTTCCATCCCTTTAAGTAACAGATGAAAGCTGCTTTTTCACATTTCAGTGAGAGCTTAAAGGGACATTAACCCAATTTTTTTCTTTCATGATTTTGAAGGAGCATGCAATTTTAAACAACTCTCTAATTTACTTCTATTATCTAATTTGCTTCATTTTCTTGATATTCTTTGCTGAAAAGCATATCTAGATAGGCTCAGTAGCTGTTGATTGGTGGCTGCACATAGATGCCTGATGTGATTGGCTCACCCATGTGCATTGCTATTTCTTCAACAAAGAATATCTAAGTAATGAAGCAAATTAGATAATAGAAGTAAATTGGAATGTTGTTTAAAATTGTATTCTCTATCTGAATCATGAAAGAAACATTTTGGTTTTATTGTCCCTTGCAAGATTTTTCCTATTTAATAATTTGTCTAATAGTGCCATAAGCACTAGAAATTCCTGGCACCTGCATTTTAAAAAAATGTGTCAAGCTCTGACTTGGTGAATCCGCAGGTTATGGTATTGATTGCAACGAGTTAACAGATTATACAGGTTATGGAGAGAGAAATGTGACTTTAGGTGGCACTAAATTATTTTTATTGAGATTAAAGGACCAGTAGATTTGTATAATGAACAAATGCAAGATAACAAGACAATGCAATAGCACTTAGTCTGAACTTTCAAATGAGAAGTAGATTTTTTTTCTGACAATTTTAGTTATGTCTATTTCCACTCCCCCTGTACCATGTGACAGTCATCAGCCAATCACAAATGCATACACGTACCATGTGACAGCCATCAGCCAATCACAAATGCATACACGTTTATTCAGTGAATTCTTGCACATGCTCAGTAGGAGCTGGTGACTCAAAAAGTTTAAATATAAAAAGACTGTGCACATTGATGGAAGTAAATTGGAAAGTTGTTTAAAATTGCATGCTCTATCTGAATCATAAATTTAATTTTGACTTGAGTGTCCCTTTAAATCACTACTACTATGGCTGTGAAGTCCAGTACTTTTTAGTCTATGGGATGTAGAATGTCACCAGGATTATGGGTCTATCTGATTGTTTTATAATTGTGTTTTACTCCAGAGAGAGCTATAATGTAGTGCATTGCAGACCATTTTGACACTCTAGGTTGGTATTTGCAGTGTACAGCAAAAGAACACTAAGGGCTAGATTTATTATAGCTGAGGTATTTGGCATTGCACATGAGCGCAATTTTGCGCTCGCGTGCAATCCCGCCCCCTGCCCGCGCAAGCCAATCACGCGCGGACAGGAGCTGTCAATCTCCTCGGTCGGACTCCGCCAGTTTAAAGGTGGCGAAGAGTTTAGGGAAGCAGCGGTCTGGTGACAGCTGCTTGATAAATCACGGCGAGCAAGTTTTTGTGAGAACTTACTGCTGTAGAGGCTTGATAAATCTAGCCCTATGAAATAGATCTCACATATGTTAGTCAATTACCTGATAACTGTAAAAACAAGACACCAAATTACAGGGAAAGTAAACACAGTGTACTTACAGGACACCTCTAACATTTTTAAAATAAATTAACATCTTTGTTGCAATTGGGGGGGGGGGGCGATAGAGTAAAACAAATGTTTTGTAGAGAAGTATTTTGGATCTTTACTCTGAAAACTAGATATCCTGATGGAATGAATCAAAGATCTGATGTGGAGTTTTATTTCTAATAATGAGATAATCATTATTATTAACTCTGCTCACCCCATCTAGAAAATGTACTGACAAGGGGCTAAACATATATGTGGTCTCAATACCCCCTGTTCTTTGTATACTTGATATTTCAAATATTCTCCCTTTCTCCTTCTTCTTTGCCTTCCTTCCTTTTTTTTTCCTCCGCTATTGTTCTCCTGGCTTCTGTGGATTAGAAAACATCCAAGTATTTATACAGTTCTACATGATAATGGATATATATATATATATAAATCAATTTACACCATTTCAGACTAACAACCTTTTTTTCCAGTCATGTGACTGCTATTGAAAAGCATTGAGAAGCAGTGCTATTATTAAAATAGCCAGTAGGTGGAGCTGTCCTCTTGTGTTGCAGTAAAGCCAAGCAAGCTGAAATTAATCATTTTAACCAGACCTGAGCTATCGAGCAGATTTCAAAGGAACAAGATCTTCCTGTCTATGAATCAGTCCAGATTGGAATGCATAGAAAGAACTGTTTGCAGAAAAATGCAAGTGAAGTCTGTGTTGTGTGATTATTTTATTAGGTTTATAATGCTGTTTAGCAAATGTTTTTGTTCTTTTAACTTAGTTTAATTATATATTCTGTGTTGTGTGTTTATTTTATTAGGTTTATAAAGCTGTTTAGCATTTAAAGTCTTCATTTCAAAGCTTTAAAAATAATGTATTAGGTGTTACTTAAGACAATTTTGAGAGGGACCTGGAACCTATCTCCCTCACTTCCCATTGACTTACATTATAAACTGGGTTTCAATTTACAACGGTTTAGATTTACAACCATTCCTTCTGGAACCTAACCCCGGCATAAACTGAGGGCTACCTGTATATATATATATATATATATTGTGAAGACAGACCAGCACTCCTGATGACTCCTGATGCCCGTGTGCAGCAAATAGAACAATATACAGTCAGAAATGAAGTGCACTCACCAGGTCTTTGTTCAGAACTTTATTGCTAAACTATGAACATGAACAGTTTGGCAATAAAGTTCTGAACAAAGACCCGGCGAGTGCACTTCATTTCTGACTGTATATATATATATATTTATTTATTTATTTTTTCTCTCTTCCCACTATTGTTCTAATGACTCTTGTAGATCAGAAAACATCTTAGTATTTATACAGTTTTACGTGACAATGGATACATTTTTAGGGAGAGTCTTAAAAAGAAGAAACTAACAATATACTATTAAAATATGGAACTAATATATAAATTGATGTTTTCCTTCATCATCGAGTGTAGTGTATATATACTTATATATCTTAATAACAATAGTTTATCTTTTCTTTTATTAGTATGGTATACTTTTTTGAATGTTGTATATAAGAGCTTGATCCACACTGCCAATATAAGGGCTAACCACATGGGGTTAACTAAACAGGTGATATATTAATCAACCAGTTATCTATTGGCTGGATGATCAACCTCTTTCTAATATAAGCTAGCAATTGATGTTAGTCGGGATCTTTGAGGAAGTGTGCCTGGTGGCACAGGAAACGCGTCAGATCTTACCTGTGGGTATGACAAACAATAAAATATTTATAACACGGAATCGAAACAAGTGATACACATATTTTTTTTTATGCACTTTGATTTACATTTATTATACAAATAATGAAAGTAAATAGCAAAGTTGTTCTACTGCACATAATTAAACATTTTATATTAAAATATTAAAGGTGTTTACTGAAGCAAATTGTGAAGGTATTGCCCTTTAATGAATATGTTGTTAGTGAGATTTAGTGAATGTGATCCAGTTATTATCTTGTACTCATGTCTCTGCCTGTATAAAATAATATTTTCTCCAACATAGGTGTGTCCGGTCCACGGCGTCATCCTTACTTGTGGGATATTCTCTTCCCCAACAGGAAATGGCAAAGAGCCCAGCAAAGCTGGTCACATGATCCCTCCTAGGCTCCGCCTACCCCAGTCATTCTCTTTGCCGTTGTACAGGCAACATCTCCACGGAGATGGCTTAGAGTTTTTTAGTGTTTAACTGTAGTTTTTATTATTCAATCAAGAGTTTGTTATTTTGAAATAGTGCTGGTATGTACTATTTACTCAGAAACAGAAAAGAGATGAAGATTTCTGTTTGTATGAGGAAAATGATTTTAGCAACCGTCACTAAAATCCATGGCTGTTCCACACAGGACTGTTGAGAGCAATTAACTTCAGTTGGGGGAACAGTGAGCAGTCTCTTGCTGCTTGAGGTATGACACATTCTAACAAGACGATGTAATGCTGGAAGCTGTCATTTTCCCTATGGGATCCGGTAAGCCATGTTTATTACGATCGTAAATAAGGGCTTCACATGGGCTTATTAAGACTGTAGACTTTTTCTGGGCTAAATCGATTCATTATTAACACATATTTAGCCTTGAGGAATCATTTTATTTGGGTATTCTGATATAATAATATCGGCAGGCACTGTTTTAGACACCTTATTCTTTAGGGGCTTTCCCAAAGCATAGGCAGAGCCTCATTTTCGCGCCGGTGTTGCGCACTTGTTTTTGAGAGGCATGGCATGCAGTCGCATGTGAGAGGAGCTCTGATACTTAGAAAAGACTTTCTGAAGGCGTCATTTGGTATCGTATTCCCTTTGGGCTTGGTTGGGTCTCAGCAAAGCAGATACCAGGGACTGTAAAGGGGTTAAAGTTCAAAACGGCTCCGGTTCCGTTATTTTAAGGGTTAAAGCTTCCAAATTTGGTGTGCAATACTTTTAAGGCTTTAAGACACTGTGGTGAAAATTTGGTGAATTTTGAACAATTCCTTCATGTTTTTTCGCAATTGCAGTAATAAAGTGTGTTCAGTTTAAAATTTAAAGTGACAGTAACGGTTTTATTTTAAAACGTTTTTTGTACTTTGTTATCAAGTTTATGCCTGTTTAACATGTCTGAACTACCAGATAGACTGTGTTCTGAATGTGGGGAAGCCAGAATTCCTATTCATTTAAATAAATGTGATTTATGTGACAATGACAATGATGCCCAAGATGATTCCTCAAGTGAGGGGAGTAAGCATGGTACTGCATCATTCCCTCCTTCGTCTACACGAGTCTTGCCCACTCAGGAGGCCCCTAGTACATCTAGCGCGCCAATACTCCTTACTATGCAACAATTAACGGCTGTAATGGACAATTCTGTCAAAAACATTTTAGCCAAAATGAACACTTATCAGCGTAAGCGCGACTGCTCTGTTTTAGATACTGAAGAGCATGACGACGCTGATAATAATGTTTCTGAAGGGCCCCTAACCCAGTCTGATGGGGCCAGGGAGGTTTTGTCTGAGGGAGAAATTACTGATTCAGGGAACATTTCTCAACAAGCTGAACCTGATGTGATTACATTTAAATTTAAGTTGGAACATCTCCGCATTCTGCTTAAGGAGGTATTATCCACTCTGGATGATTGTGACAAGTTGGTCATCCCAGAGAAACTATGTAAAATGGACAAGTTCCTAGAGGTGCCGGGGCTCCCAGAAGCTTTTCCTATACCCAAGCGGGTGGCGGACATTGTTAATAAAGAATGGGAAAGGCCCGGTATTCCTTTCGTCCCTCCCCCCATATTTAAAAAATTGTTTCCTATGGTCGACCCCAGAAAGGACTTATGGCAGACAGTCCCCAAGGTCGAGGGAGCGGTTTCCACTTTAAACAAACGCACCACTATACCCATAGAGGATAGTTGTGCTTTCAAAGATCCTATGGATAAAAAATTAGAAGGTTTGCTTAAAAAGATGTTTGTTCAGCAGGGTTACCTTCTACAACCAATTTCATGCGTTGTCCCTGTCGCTACAGCCGCATGTTTCTGGTTCGATGAGCTGATAAAGGCGGTCGATAGTGATTCTCCTCCTTATGAGGAGATTATGGACAGAATCAATGCTCTCAAATTGGCTAATTCTTTTACCCTAGACGCCACTTTGCAATTGGCTAGGTTAGCGGCTAAGAATTCTGGGTTTGCTATTGTGGCGCGCAGAGCGCTTTGGTTGAAATCTTGGTCGGCTGATGCGTCTTCCAAGAACAAGCTACTTAACATTCCTTTCAAGGGGAAAACGCTGTTTGGCCCTGACTTGAAAGAGATTATCTCTGATATCACTGGGGGTAAGGGCCACGCCCTTCCTCAGGATCGGCCTTTCAAGGCAAAAAATAAACCTAATTTTCGTCCCTTTCGTAGAAACGGACCAGCCCAAAGTGCTACGTCCTCTAAGCAAGAGGGTAATACTTCTCAAGCCAAGCCAGCTTGGAGACCAATGCAAGGCTGGAACAAGGGAAAACAGGCCAAGAAACCTGCCACTGCTACCAAGACAGCATGAAATGTTGGCCCCCGATCCGGGACCGGATCTGGTGGGGGGCAGACTCTCTCTCTTCGCTCAGGCTTGGGCAAGAGATGTTCTGGATCCTTGGGCACTAGAAATAGTCTCCCAAGGTTATCTTCTGGAATTCAAGGGGCTTCCCCCAAGGGGGAGGTTCCACAGGTCTCAGTTGTCTTCAGACCACATAAAAAGACAGGCATTCTTACATTGTGTAGAAGACCTGTTAAAAATGGGAGTGATTCATCCTGTTCCATTAAGAGAACAAGGGATGGGGTTCTACTCCAATCTGTTCATAGTTCCCAAAAAAGAGGGAACGTTCAGACCAATCTTAGATCTCAAGATCTTAAACAAGTTTCTCAAGGTTCCATCGTTCAAGATGGAAACCATTCGAACTATTCTTCCTTCCATCCAGGAAGGTCAATTCATGACCACGGTGGATTTAAAGGATGCGTATCTACATATTCCTATCCACAAGGAACATCATCGGTTCCTAAGGTTCGCATTCCTGGACAAGCATTACCAGTTCGTGGCGCTTCCTTTCGGATTAGCCACTGCTCCAAGGATTTTCACAAAGGTACTAGGGTCCCTTCTAGCTGTGCTAAGACCAAGGGGCATTGCTGTAGTACCTTACTTGGACGACATTCTGATTCAAGCGTCGTCCCTTCCTCAAGCAAAGGCTCACACGGACATAGTCCTGGCCTTTCTCAGATCTCACGGATGGAAAGTGAACGTGGAAAAGAGTTCTCTATCTCCGTCAACAAGGGTTCCCTTCTTGGGAACAATAATAGACTCCTTAGAAATGAGGATATTTCTGACAGAGGCCAGAAAAACAAAGCTTCTAGACTCTTGTCGGATACTTCATTCCGTTCCTCTTCCTTCCATAGCTCAGTGCATGGAAGTGATCGGGTTGATGGTAGCGGCAATGGACATAGTTCCTTTTGCGCGCATTCATCTAAGACCATTACAACTGTGCATGCTCAGTCAGTGGAATGGGGATTATACAGACTTGTCTCCGAAGATACAAGTAAATCAGAGGACCAGAGACTCACTCCGTTGGTGGCTGTCCCTGGACAACCTGTCACAAGGGATGACATTCCGCAGACCAGAGTGGGTCATTGTCACGACCGACGCCAGTCTGATGGGCTGGGGCGCGGTCTGGGGATCCCTGAAAGCTCAGGGTCTTTGGTCTCGGGAAGAATCTCTTCTACCGATAAATATTCTGGAACTGAGAGCGATATTCAATGCTCTCAAGGCTTGGCCTCAGCTAGCGAGGGCCAAGTTCATACGGTTTCAATCAGACAACATGACAACTGTTGCGTACATCAACCATCAGGGGGGAACAAGGAGTTCCCTAGCGATGGCAGAAGTGACCAAAATCATTCTATGGGCGGAGTCTCACTCCTGCCACCTGTCCGCTATCCACATCCCAGGAGTGGAAAATTGGGAAGCGGATTTTCTGAGTCGTCAGACATTGCATCCGGGGGAGTGGGAACTCCATCCGGAAATCTTTGCCCAAGTCACTCAGCTGTGGGGCATTCCAGACATGGATCTGATGGCCTCTCGTCAGAACTTCAAAGTTCCTTGCTACGGGTCCAGATCCAGGGATCCCAAGGCGGCTCTAGTGGATGCACTAGTAGCACCTTGGACCTTCAAACTAGCTTATGTGTTCCCGCCGTTTCCTCTCATCCCCAGGCTGGTAGCCAGGATCAATCAGGAGAGGGCGTCGGTGATCTTGATAGCTCCTGCGTGGCCACGCAGGACTTGGTATGCAGATCTGGTGAATATGTCATCGGCTCCACCTTGGAAGCTACCTTTGAGACGAGACCTTCTTGTTCAGGGTCCGTTCGAACATCCGAACCTGGTTTCACTCCAGCTGACTGCTTGGAGATTGAACGCTTGATCTTATCGAAGCGAGGGTTCTCAGATTCTGTTATCGATACTCTTGTCCAGGCCAGATAGCCTGTAACTAGAAAGATTTACCACAAAATTTGGAAAAAATATATCTGTTGGTGTGAATCTAAAGGATTCCCTTGGGATAAGGTTAAGATTCCTAAGATTCTATCCTTCCTTCAAGAAGGATTGGAAAAAGGATTATCTGCAAGTTCCCTGAAGGGACAGATTTCTGCCTTGTCTGTGTTACTTCACAAAAAGCTGGCAGCTGTGCCAGATGTTCAAGCCTTTGTTCAGGCTCTGGTTAGAATTAAGCCTGTTTACAAACCTTTGACTCCTCCTTGGAGTCTCAATTTAGTTCTTTCAGTTCTTCAGGGGGTTCCGTTTGAACCCTTACATTCCGTTGATATTAAGTTATTATCTTGGAAAGTTTTGTTTTTAGTTGCAATTTCTTCTGCTAGAAGAGTTTCAGAATTATCTGCTCTGCAGTGTTCTCCTCCTTATCTGGTGTTCCATGCAGATAAGGTGGTTTTACGTACTAAACCTGGTTTTCTTCCAAAGGTTGTTTCTAACAAAAACATTAACCAGGAGATTATCGTACCTTCTCTGTGTCCGAAACCAGTTTCAAAGAAGGAACGTTTGTTGCACAATTTGGATGTTGTTCGCGCTCTAAAATTCTATTTAGATGCTACAAAGGATTTTAGACAAACATCTTCCTTGTTTGTTGTTTATTCCGGTAAAAGGAGAGGTCAAAAAGCAACTTCTACCTCTCTCTCTTTTTGGATTAAAAGCATCATCAGATTGGCTTACGAGACTGCCGGACGGCAGCCTCCCGAAAGAATCACAGCTCATTCCACTAGGGCTGTGGCTTCCACATGGGCCTTCAAGAACGAGGCTTCTGTTGATCAGATATGTAGGGCAGCGACTTGGTCTTCACTGCACACTTTTACCAAATTTTACAAGTTTGATACTTTTGCTTCTTCTGAGGCTATTTTTGGGAGAAAGGTTTTGCAAGCCGTGGTGCCTTCCATTTAGGTGACCTGATTTGCTCCCTCCCTTCATCCGTGTCCTAAAGCTTTGGTATTGGTTCCCACAAGTAAGGATGACGCCGTGGACCGGACACACCTATGTTGGAGAAAACAGAATTTATGTTTACCTGATAAATTACTTTCTCCAACGGTGTGTCCGGTCCACGGCCCGCCCTGGTTTTTTTAATCAGGTCTGATAAAATTTTCTTTAACTACAGTCACCACGGTACCATATGGTTTCTCCTATGCAAATATTCCTCCTTAACGTCGGTCGAATGACTGGGGTAGGCGGAGCCTAGGAGGGATCATGTGACCAGCTTTGCTGGGCTCTTTGCCATTTCCTGTTGGGGAAGAGAATATCCCACAAGTAAGGATGACGCCGTGGACCGGACACACCGTTGGAGAAAGTAATTTATCAGGTAAACATAAATTCTGTTTTTTACCCCTGTTGTCAGCCTTACAAAATGTTGTGCTGTTGCCCAGTATAATCAAATCTTGCTATAACTGTATAAGAACTGTCTCAACTATACTATCTGTAGTGTATGTGAATGCTCCATAGTTTACACAGCTCTTATTACAACCCTGGTTTACCTTCTTCTATTGCAGCACTATTAAGGGGAAAACATACATAGCGGAGGTGAAGGAGAAGCACCAGGCCAAGAAAATGTATGATGAAGCAAGGAGGCAGGGGAAGACCACAGCCCATGTTGGCACCAGGTGAGGATGCAGCCTACCAGAGGTCGTCATATTGGTTGGTTAGTCGGACTAGTGCATAAAGGCAGATAAACTACAATACATCTTGTATTTCTGTATTTTTTAATTTTGATAGCTAAAGCATCAAAACTAGATGCAGGATTAGATTTAACAAGCAGTGGATGCTGCTTTCTATGCCCATCGTTTCTGGCTCGCCAAAAACGTAAGTTAAGAAGCAGCGGTCGTTAGACCGCTGCTCCTTAACTGGTCCGCCACCTTTTAGGTTGCGGAGTGCAATCATCCCGATCCGATCGGGATGATTGACACCCCTGCTAGCGGCCAATTGGCCTCCAATAAGCAGGGGGTGGCATTGCACAAGCATTTCACTAGAAATGATTGTGCATTGTTAAATGCCGACAGTGTATACTGTTGGCATTTAGCAATGTCGGACGGACATAATTAGCTACAGCGAATCAGGTCCGCCCGGCACTTGTTAAAGGGATACTGAGCCCAATTTTTTTCTTTAATGATTCAGATAGAGCATGCAATTTTAAGCAACTTTCTAATTTACTCCTATTATCAAATTTTCTTTATTCTCTTGGTATCTTTATTTGAAAACCAAGAATATAAGTTTAGATGCCGGCCCATTTTTGGTGAACAACCTGGGTTGTTCTTGCTGATTGGTAGAATAAACCCACCAATAAACAAGTGCTGTCCACCAAAAATTGTCTGGCTCCTTAGCTTAGATGCCTTCTTTTTCAATAAAGATAGAAATAAAAAAAAGAAAAAAATTATAATAGGAATAAATTAGAAAGTTGCTTAAAATTGCATGCTCTATCGGAATCACAAAAGAAAAAATGTGGGTTCAGTGTCCCTTTAAGTCTACCCCAAAGCCTGACGTTACTGTAGACCCTGAGTTTTTTTAAGAGCTTCATTAAACACGTGAAAATCAACAAAAGGAAGAAACATTGTGAATCTTATTTAGGAAGATTAAAGTATTAACATTAAATTATTTGAATGAAGACACAGGAGATGTTGGTTTAGTGCAGGATACAGTCAGCAAGTAAGTGGCTTCATTCCGCAAACCAAGTTTAGGTCAGTTACTGAAACTTTGTGTCCGATAATTTCTAAATTTAAAAGATGAATTAAATTGCCCAACAAATGAAGCAAGCTCCAGTAAACTCTTGGTAGAGCAAGCAATTAAAGGGACATTAAAGGGACAGTATACACCAAATTTCATATAACTGCATGTAATAGAACTACTATGACGAATAATATGCACATATACTGATATAAAAATCCAGTAAAAAACTGTTAAAAACTTACTTAGAAGCTTCCAGTTTAGCTCTGTTTAAAAGGTTACTGGAACACACACTTCAAGTGGGAAATAGCAGACACCCCCACTCCCCCTTTCTCTGCATATGAAAAGACTCTTCACACAAACAGAAGCAAGCTAGAGTAGGTATACATCAGTATTCTCCTAAAACTTTGGGGCTTGGTTAGGAGCCTGAAAATCAGAGCAATGTTATTTAAAAATAAGCAAAGCTATCCATTTAAAAAAACAAAACTGTATAGGCTATATAAATGGATCATCTACAAAACATTTATGCAAAGAAAAATCTAGTGTACAATGTCCCTTTAAATACAATAGAATTGTATAATTAACAAGTAAATAACAAACAGATAATACAATAGCACTCTACGAGCAGTAGATTGTTTTCTTCCAAATTTCCAAATTTGCTTGAAAACTACTGTCATGTGATGGCCATCAGATAATCACAGACCCATATACGTATATGCTGTGTACTCTTGCACATGCTTAGTAGGAGGTTGTGCCTCAAAAAATGTGCAGATAAAAAGACTGAACACAATTTGATAATGGAAGTGAATTGGAAAGGTTCTTAAAACTGTGTGCTCTATCGGAATAATGAATGATTCATTTTGAGTTGAGTTTCCCTTTAATGGAACTTTGAAGCAGCGTTTGTAGCTTTTAAGCTATTACGTAAAAATCTCATTGGGGGATATTACTAATGTATACAATAATTACTGCCTTTGTCTTCCCAGGGACAGAGAGACAGAGAAATTCCGTGTTTCTGTGAATGTGGAGGCTGGAGGCCAGATTGCTTTCACACTCACTTATGAAGAGCTACTACGAAGGCAGCTTGGGAAATATGAGCATGGAGTGAGTGTGCGACCTGGGCAGGTGGTGCAGAACCTCACTGTGGAGGTGACCGTTTCTGAGCGCACAGGGATAGAATACATCCGAGTACTGCCCTTACGCACCAGCCGCTTGCTGACAAACACTGTGAGAGGTAGGTGTACCTTGGGTCTTTCTAGGTGAGAAAAACGTATGTAAATTATAATAATCTATGTGTTGAGTATCTGGCTTTGAATGATTGCTTAAAGGGATAGTAAACACCAAAAATGTTATTGTTTGAAAAGATAAATAGCTTTATTTACCATTCCCTAGTTTTCCATAATCAACACTGTTATAGAAATATACTTTTTATCTCTGTAATTACCTTGTATCTAAGCTTCTGCTGACTCTGCTCTTTATCTTTTGACAGACTTGCATTTCAGGCAATTAGTGCTGACTCTTAGATAACTTCACGTGCATGAGCACAATGTTATCTTTATGAAATACATGAACTAACGCCCTCTAGCTGTGAAAAACTGTCAAATACATTCAGCTGAGACTGAGAGACAGCCTTCAAGGGCTTAGACATTAGCATATGAGCCTACCTATGTTTAGCTTTAAACTAAGAATAACAAGATAACAAAGCAAATTGGATGATAAAAGAAAATTAGAAGCTGTAATAATCTACTTGAATCACCCAGCGTGGCGAAACCTTGTACAGATTGTATAGTTGTGCTCATTGTTGGTAATAAATATAATTAAAAAAAAAAAATTAGAAAGTTGTTTATAATTGCATGCCCTATCTGATTCATGAATGTTTAAAATGGACTTTATTATCCCTTTAAGGGAGACATTTCCTTGCCTTATTCCAAGGCCTCACGTGCTAATATCAGCACTGTTTTATGTCCTACAGGTGACACAGAAATACCACCATCTACAAACATAGAGAAGGGCACACATTGTGCCCGTGTCACCTTCACGCCATCTCCCGCAGAACAAGTAGCCCAGTCCAGCACTGGCATTGCAGCAGATTTTGTCATTCAATACGATGTGACCTTGAAAGACCTTGCTGGGGATGTTCAGGTGAGATTGTGCAACATGTGTATGATTACTGCAAGAATTCAAGTGCTAGTAACAAAACTGCAAGGAATTTTTATTTATGTTGTCTGGAACACAGAGTCTTCAGGAATGTGTTTTGCTATATTTGTATTTAGAAAAGAAGAGTTTATGAACAATCTGAAATCTCTCTGCCTTGTTAAATGATAGATTTATAGCTGTTGTGAAAATGTCCTTCATTATATTACTGTAGTAAGCAAAACCACTTCTGAAAAGATGTGATTCTTCACATGACCCTGTGTGCTAGTAACCTGAGACATCACAGCTGAACATTTTCAGCTTACAGCAACTGTACTGTGAGTTACATTCCCTTTGCTTGTGGGTCTCACTAGAGGCTGTTGACTTATGTTGACATATTCGTATAAATTGGCACAATACAGAGTAGCTGAATATCTATCAATAATGTTGTTGCAACAATGTCAGGTGGCAATTTGTGGCTGCCAAAATCTGGCTAAATATGCAGGAGAACCAGCTGGGTCACCATCAATAATGTTGTGTGATGACATTGCTAACAACGTCACAAATCAAATCTTCCTACTGCTGAAATGTTGCTTGTCACATTCTTGGTCACCATCATAAATACGGGATGAGGTTAGAGGTTACAGATATTTCTGTAAATGTCTTTGATCAGATGATATATACTTTTGTTTAACAGTTTTCTGTTATTGAATAAATGTCCAGAATACCGCTGTATTCCTATGGGTTTTAAAATATAGTCTTATGGGATAGACATTTGTTTTTGTGGAAGTTAGAGTCAGCTTCGTACATGGAGCCCAATGTCGGTTCCACCAAACTCCCTTGTTGTTGTGCATGCAGAAAAAATAGGGGGTTTGCCTTAATCCTATGAACAGGAGGCACCTGAAGATCCAAGGCTTTCCTGCGTCTTGTAGTCTATGGTAGTACTTAAGTTTCATCCGATGTGGTTAGTAATCATAGGAGAGAACACAAACAGAAAACCAATAGTGTAATAATGTATATTTATTATATACACAAAAATAGAATGTACACTATGGGGGATATGTATCAAAGCGTCAACTATATTGCATTTGCGGGTGTCAATACGCTCACCTAACATCGCTAAACATTGTGGCCGCGGATCTCAATACAATCTCCATATTTATAAATAAAGCCGTCAAAAACACGCGCACCAAGTACGGGGCGATGAGCATCAGACTGTTGTTAACTAACAGTCATCGATGACGCTTCTGTTCGTGTTTTTCCCAACTTTATTTATACCATTTCACTAAACGCCGCTACTATACTAAAATGATTAACCCCTATCCCGCCACCGCCGCAACCTGTCAGCCCCCCACATTGCAAAAAAAACTAAATTAAGCTATTAACCCCTAAACCTAATAACCCCTTGGGGCCTATTTATGAAAGGCCTGTCAGACATGATCCGACATTGCGGATCATGTCCGACAGACCTCACTGAAGGTGGAGAGCAATACGCTCTCCGCATTCAGCATTGCACCAGCAGGTCTTGTGAACTGCTGGTGCAACGCCGCCCCCTGCAGATTCACGGCCAATCGGCCGCTAGCAGGGGGGTGTCAATCAACCCGATCGTATTCGATCGGGTTAAATTGCGGTGATGTCTGTCCGCCTCCTCAGAGCAGGTGGACAGGTTATGGAGCAGCGGTCTTTAGACCGGTGCTTCGTAACTGGTGTTTCTGGCGAGCCTGAAGGCTCGCCAGAATCACAAGGCTTCAAGCTTGTGATTGATAGATATGCCCCCTTAACTCTAAATTAAAATTACAACATCCCTATCGTAATATAAATTAAAACTTACCTGTAGAATTAATATAAACTAATTTTAAACTATTAATTCACCTACCCTTACTATTATACTAAAATTAAATTAAACTACCAATTAAATAAAATAAATTACATATTCAAAAAACCTAACCCTAATAAAATTATTTAAATATACAATTAAACCTTATTAAAAGAAATAAATTACAAAAAAAACACTAAGTTACAAAAACACTAAATTATGAAAAATAAACCAAATTATCAAAAATAATAATAATTTTTTACACCTAATCTAATAGCCCTATCAAAATAAAAATCCCCCCCAATATAGAAAAAACCATAGCCTACAATAAACTACCAATGGCTCTTTTACCTAACCCCCCCCCCCCAACAGTAAAACCCACCACCCAATCAACCCCCCCAAATAAAAACCCTAACTCTAAAAAAAACTAAGCTACCCATTGCCCTGAAAAGCTCTTTTAAATTGCCCTGACCCTAATCTAAAAATAAAACCCACCCAAAAAACCTTAAAAAAAAACTAACACTAACCCCCGACGATCCACTTACATTTCTTGAAGTCCCGCTTGAAGGATCCATCCAGCCGGCAAAGTCTTCATTCAGACGGCCTCTTCTATCTTCATCCAGCCGGCAAAGTCTTCATCCAGGCGGCCTCTTCTATCTTCATCCTGCCGGTGAAGTCTTCATCCAGGCAGCCTCTTCTATCTTCATCCAGCCGGTGAAGTCTTCATCCAGGCGGCCTCTTCTATCTTCATCCAGCCCGCAAAGTCTTCATCCAGGCAGCCTCTTCTATCTTCATTCTGGCAGCCTCTTCTATCTTCATCCAGCCGGCGCAGAGCGGGTCCATCCTGAAGACATCCGACGTGGAGCTCCTCTTTTTACGGTCCCCGCCGTAAACTGAAGCTTCAATGCAAGGGACACAATTCAAGATGGCGTCCCATGCATTCCTATTGGCTGATTTGAGTGTTAAATTCAAATCAGCCAATAGGGTGCGAGCTTCTGAAATCCTATTGGCTGTTCAAATCAGCCAATAGGATGAGAGCTACTGAAATTCTATTGGCTGTTCAAATAAGCCAATAGAATTTCAGTAGCTCTCATCCTATTGGCTGATTTGAACAGGATTTCAGAAGCTCGCATCCTATTGGCTGATTTGAATTTAATACTCAAATCAGCCAATAGGAGTGCAATGGACGCCATTTTTAATCTTGAATTGCGTCCCTTGCATTGAAGCTTCAGTTTACGGCGGTGACCATAAAAAGAGGAGCTCCGCATCGGATGTCTTCAGGATGGACCCGCTCCGCGCTGGCTGGATGAAGATAGAAGAGGCCATCTGGATGAAGACTTCGCCGGCTGGATGAAGATAGAAGAGGCTGGCTGGATGAAGACTTTGCCGGCTGAATGAAGATAGAAGAGGCCGTCTGGATGAAGACTTCGCCGGCTGGATGAAGATAGAAGAGGCCGCCTGGATGAAGACTTCGCCGGCTGGATGGATCCTTCAAGCGGGACTTCAAGAACTGTAAGTGGATCATCGGTGGTTAGTGTTAGTTTTTTTTAAGGGTTTTTTGGGTGGGTTTTATTATTAGATTAGGGTCTGGGCAATGTAAAAGAGCTAAATGCCCTAAATGTCCATACAAATGCCATTTTCAGGGCAATGGCTAGCTTAGGTTTCTTTTTAGGGTTAGGGTTTTTATTTGGGGGGGGTTGGTTGGGTGGTGGGTTTTACTGTTGGGGGTGTTTGTATTTTTTTTTTACAGGTAAAAGAGCTGATATCTTTGGGGCAATGCCCCACAAAAGGCCCTTTTAAGGGCCATTGTTAGTTTATTGTAGGCTAGGGTTTTTTTCTATTTTAGGGGGGCTTTTTTATTTTGATAGGGCTATTAGATTAGGTGTAAAAAAAATTTTTTGATAATTTGGTTTGTTATTTTTCATAATTTAGTGTTTGTTCTTGTAACTTAGTGTTTTTTTTTGTAATTTAGTACTTTTAAAAAGGTTTAATTGTATATTTAAATAATTTTAGTAGGGTTAGGTTTTATTAATATGTCATTTAGTTTATTTAATTGGTAGTTTAATTTAATTTTAGTATAATAGTTAGGGTAGGTTAATTAATAGTTTAAAATGAGTTTATTTTAATTCTACAGGTAAGTTTTAATTTAAAATAGGGATGTTGTACTTTTAATTTAGAGTTAAGGGGTTGTTAGGTTTAGGGGTTAAAAGCTTAATTTAGTTTTTGGCGATGTGGGGGCTGACGGTTTAGGGGATAATAGGTTTAGTTAGTGGTGGTGATGTGGGAGGCCAGAGGTTTAGGGCTAATAAGTTTATTTAGTGGCGGCGGTGTCGGGGAGCAGCAGAATAGGGGTTAATACATTTTATTTAGGTTGCGGCGGTGTCGGGGGCAGCAGGTTAGGGGTGTTTAGACTCGGGTTTATGTTAGGGTGTTAGGTGTAAACGTAACTTGTTTTCTACCATAGAAATCAATGGGGTATATTTCATTGTCTTGCAGCATCGAACATAAGCTTTCGGTACTTTCAGACTCCCATTAATTTCTATGGCATCCGCGGCCTCAAGGGTGGCGGACTAAAAACCAGGTACGATGCGTCGGAATAGCCGCGAGCGTACCTGTTAACTATATGATAAATTGGTAAAAGTGTCAAATAGAGCCGAATGTGTATTCTGAACATTTGTAATGACATAAGCATCGATCTGCGTCGGATTGAGATCGCGGAATCGTATGTTACGTCACAAATTTCAACATTTGCCGGTCTTCAGGCTTTAATAACTAGGTCGGATCAATCTCGCAACAATTACGATGCGGAATTCCGGCGTATTTGCGGTTGACACTTTGATAGATAGATAGGCCCCTATGGCTTTACAAAGGTCCTGCTCACATTTAAAACCTTCAACAAAGTATGAGGTATTTTGAAGCGTTTTTTTTAAAAAACAATTTGTAGGCAGACACTTCTAAGTCTCACAAAAGTTCATACGTGTCTCCTAAGGGTTTTGCAATCTGGTGTCCTATTATGCGAGAATCCTAACGCGTTTCAAAGGTCCCAAATATTTGTCTCTTCTTTGTCAGAGGATAGTTTAATGGACGCTTGTTGTCTCCAGTGGCCAGACACAGTTTGGCTCTCAACTCCCTCCACAGAGCTTCCCTTGTTCCCAGAGTTCTTAAAATAATATGCATTATACATGACACTGCATATCATTTTAACATTGTATAAAAATGCAATGTTAAAATAAACTATTAACCCCTTACGCGCCCTTACCCCAGTGCAGACTACACTATTAACCCCTAATCTGACATAACCTAAAGACCTAATCTATTAACCCTTACACCGCCACAACCCACCAACATAATAAACCCACTAACCTATTAACCCCTACACCGCCTCAACCTACCAACACAAACTACTCCTACACTATTTAACTACCTAACACATAACCCCCACCTCAAAGCTAACATCTTCTAAATTACAAAAAATAACAAACACTAAATTTACCAAAAATAAAAAAAACTAAGGTTACAGAAAATAAAAAAACTACACTACCAAAAATAACAAACCCACAGTTACATCTATTCTAAAACTAAAGCCCCCCTTAAAAAAAACACCCCAAAATAAAAAAAACTGTACTAACACTAAACTATAGCAATAACGCTTAGAAGGACTTTTTGTAGGGCATTGCCCTAAAGTGAATCCTTTTTCCTTTAAAAAAAGCAACCCCCCCCCCCAAAAAAAAGGCTATCTTAAAAAACCTACTCTAAGGCTTGCACTGAAAAGGGCATTTGGCTGGGCATTGCCCTTAGAAGGGCATATAGCTCTTTTGCTGCCCAAAAACCCCCCAAAACCCTATTTTTAAAAATAAAAAATAAAACACCCAAAAAAAGCCTAGCACTAAACCCCAAAGAAGGTGCTCACCAAACCTGAATCTAGCTCCTACCTGCTCACCAAATGCGGTGCTCCTCTTCTATCCGCGGATATAAAAATTCATATTCAAGGAAACTCTTATTTTATATATATAATAAAAATAACAATAACATTCTCTGAGCAGAATACTCATAAAAACACTGATAAGAAACAATTGATCTCCAACTCTTGATTTAATCCATTAGGTCTCATAGTCTTAAAGGGACAGTCAACACCAGCATTGTTGTTGTTTAAAAAGATAGATAATCCCTTTATTACCCATTCCCCAGTTTTGCATAACCAACACAGTTATAATAATACACTTTTTACCTCTGTGATTACCTTGTATCTAAGCCTCTGCAAACTGCCCCCTTATTTCAGTTCTTTTGACAGACTTGCATTTTAGCCGATCAGTGCTTACTCCTAGGTAACTTCACTGCGTGAGCACAATGTTATCTATATGACACACATGAACTAACACCCTCTAGTGGTGAAAAACTGTCAAAATGCATTCACATAAGAGGCGGCCTTTAAGGTATAAGAAATTAGCATATTAGCCTACCTAGGTTTAATTTTCAACTAAGAATACCAAGAAAACAAAGCAATATTAGTAAAAAAAAGTTGTTTTAAATTACAGCCCTATTTTAATAATGAAAGTTTATTTTGGACTTGACTGTTCCTTTCATCTCATAAATCCATTTGCCTTCTATTTTTAATAATTCATTATGGATGTTTCTCGCCTGTCCAATTCATGTTTAATTTGGAAAACATTTCATATCTGCTCCATTACATTCCAAAAAATGGCATGGGACTGAGAGATCCTTATTTATTTCTGTATATAGATTCTAAATAGATAGTATATGGTCTCTGCGGGGTCTTTCTGTCTTCCCCACATACTGTTTCCCGCATTTGCATTGGATCAGATACATTATGTTCTTATCTGTACATATAATTGTACCTCTGATGGGGAAAGATTTTCCTGTAACCTGAGATCTATATTCTTTTGTTTATTTTAGAGTTTTTACATGCTTTACAGGAATAACAAGGGGAAAAAAACTTTATAGCATTCCCTCTCAGATCTTTCTCTTTATTCTTGTTTTTAGATCTTTTTAATTCTCAGGGGGCCCGAATCAACTTTTAATTTTAAGCAACTTTCTAATTTACTCCTATTATCAATTTTTCTTCATTCTCTTGGTGTCTTTATTTGAAAAAGCAGGAATATAAATCTTAGGAGCCGGCCCATTGTTGGTTTAGCACCATGGATAGCGCTTGATTGGTTGACTTCATTTAGCCACAAATCAGCAAGTTCTACCCAGGTGCTAAACCTAAAATGGGCCGGCTCCTAAGCTTTCATTCCTGCTTTTCAAAGAAAGATACCAAGAGAATGAAGAAAAAATGATAATAGGAGTAAATTAGAAAGTTGTTTAAAATTGCATGCTCTATCTGAATCATGAAATAAAAAAAATTGGGTTTAGTATCCCTATAAATCTATGTTTCCTCTTCTTCTGTTAATAGAGAGATTTGGGAAACTATTCCTAAGGTGGATGCAGTATTGCAGTTATTTTTACTCTTGCCAGAGGTACCACTATTCCTTTGGAGGATAGTTCCTCTTTTAAGGATCCTTTAGAAGATAGAACACTTTTTTGAGTTTGAGGTTTAAGTCTTGGTCTGCTGATATGGTATCTAAATGCAGATTGCTTTTTCTTCCCTTTTAAAGGTAAATCTCTGTTTGGGCCAAGACTGGGTGCTATTATTGACACAGTTACTGGGGGTTAGAGAGTTCTTCTTCAAGATAAAAAAAAATCTAAGGTAAGCTTATATCTGCAGGACATTTTGGATACTTTCAGCAATCTAAGTCTCAGAAAGCTTCCCCCTCTGCCCAGAGTTCTGGCTACTCCAAATCCAACCCTTCTTGGTCCAAAAATTAACAGTACAAAAAGTGTACCCCCCCCATCCAAAACCACATGAAAGTGCAGTCCCCATGCCAGATCAGTCTCTGGTGGGGGGAGATTGAGTCTCTTTCAGGAGTCTTGGGAAAGATTTGTTCAAGATCCGGGGGTATTGTAAATCCTTTCCCAGGGTATCAGTACATGAACTAAGCTTTTGTTCAAGGACTCCTTATGGAATTTTTTTTTTGCTTATGTAAGAGATCCTGGATTAATGATGGGATTGCTCCAATTCCAACTTCAGAATTATACCAGTGGTTTTATTCAACTCTCTTTTTGGCTGTTTCAGATATCAAAATATTGTACAAATTCCTAAAGTTCATACTTTCAAAATAGAGACTTTTTGCACTTTCCTTCCTTTAGTGTAGGATGGTCAGCCTATGTCTACCATAGACCTAAAAGATGCTTACTTACATATCCATATTCACAGGGATCATGTCTCAAGTTCCTGATTTCCTTTTTTAGACAAACATGATCAGTTTGTGGCCCTCCATTTTCGTGTTGGGAGCACTGTTGTCTGCTGTAGTTCCTTACTTGTAAGACCTTCTGGTTCAGGCTCTCACTTTTCATCTGGCTGTGCCTGATACTCAGATGGTACTTCAGTTGCTTCAGAGTCACAGTTAGAGAAAAATCTTCCAAAGAGCTCCTTAACTCCTCAGACCTGTGGGTCTTTTTTGATTCAGTGACTATGCATTTCTCCATGACAGATAAACATAGACTGTAACTGCTACGCTACAGGCCTATGCCCTTCAGCAGTTTAATCCTCTCCCTTCTGTTGTTTAGAAGTTGTGGGTCTCATGGTGGCTGCCTCAGATGCAGATTACTAAAATTTAACTTTGGGTCCTCCAATTGCAGATTCTACATCAATGGAATGGGGACCACAAAGATATGTTTCAGATTATCCTGTTAGATCACAGGACAAGACAGTCCCCAACTTGGTGGCAGACTCTCCATTTCTTGGTTCAGTAAGCCACTTTGTTTTGGCCAGTGTGGGTAGTAATTTCTACAGATGCCAGCCTGTTAGGTTGTCAGAGATCACAGGGAGTTTGACCTTTTCAGGAGGTGAGGTTATCAATAAATATTCTGGAACTTTGTGCAATCTTCAGAGCTCCCCAGAGTTGGCCTGAGCTCAGATAGGAATCTAAAAATGTAAAATAGGAGTAAATTAGAAAGTTGCTTAAAATTGGATGTTCTATCTGAATCACTTGGGTTTCATATCCCTTTAATATAAAAGCATATTTTTTTTGCAGCCATTTTTTGCACCATTTAAAAAATGTGTTGTTTATTTTCAAGTGGATGTGTGCCAATACCTCTTGTTTTATGTAACTTATGTACCGTGTGCTATACCAAACTTTTTGGATTTGTATTTAATAAAAGGGAGACTGACCATCTTCATTTGGTTAAATGGACAGTCAACACCAGAATTGTTGTTGTTTTAAAAGATATAAGAGCCATGTGAGCAAATAGTCCAGGACTGGACTCCAATTATTATTCTTAGGATGACGTCATTGTTATAATTATACAAAAAAAGGCAAACGTAACTGAGAGTGAACAAAGCTGGAAAGATCAGTAATTTTTCAGTGGATTTGTGCCCACTCAAGGTGCAGTCGCTTAACTATTTAAAATATTGTCATAACAGACACTTGGCTAGGAGAGTAATTTCTGCTCCTGCTGCAGTAAGACGTTGTATACATGTGATATCTATGGTCGTATGCTTAGGTTTAGCTACAGACACAGTGTTATATTTATGTGCCATCATAATAGAGTATAAAGGAAAATAAAGAGTATAAAGGAAAATAAGATTTAATATTACTGAACCATTTTCCATTATTCTGTTTTCTTCTCCATTCTGGGTGCTGTATTGGAAGTTGGTTTTGTGTGTCTGGTCTTACCTTTCTCTGAGCCCTGCGGCCTGACTATACATTAACAGTAGTGCATAGAATAGGACAAGGTCATTTATATCACAAGAACCTCCAGTAAGTCTCTGCCTCTGAAGGTGCATAAGAGAGTTGAAAGTAAATGCGTACGCTTGAGTGCCATCTAATTTAGCGCACGTCGGGTTAGCGAGACTTCAGAGCTCTGCTTAACTGTTATGCGAGACAAAAAAGTTGCACAAAAAATATAAAAATGACAGTACAGTTACACTCATAATAACACTGTGTGATAAAAAATATTAAAATAAAATTGCATTCAAAAGTTATAAGGCCTCAAACATATGAGGTCTCAGGTGTTATTAAAAAAAGGCATGCAAAGGGGTTTTACATAGAGATACATACATGCACATGTCTAAATATGTATATATATATATATATATATATATATATATATAAAAATATATATGAAAAGTGTTGTAGGGGGCGCCCTTACTATGATGGTAATTAGATGATCACCAATCTTAAAATATATATTTGTAGGTAGCAAATCAAACCTGGTCTATGCAACCTAAGTGTCACAAAAAGGTGGTGTATATATATTATATAATAGTTTGTGAGTTCAATATCAATAGATGGTGCTAGATACTAGCTAATATAATATTGAGACAATGTAGTAAAACAAAATATATAACCAAGATGATAATATAATGATATATATATATATATATATATAGTCTCTTTTGAAGACGATGTTGTTGATATTGTTTGGTACAAAGATATAATTATTGTGTGTGTCACAATATAATGGAGCACCTTATGTAGTGCAAGTTGAGCAGTCTGGGATCTATAACAGTCACCCAGAAGACTGACCTCCTGAGATTATTAGGAAATCTGTAGAAAATGGTAGAAAACACAGGGTGCCTATATGGCCTAGTACTGTTTATCCCAAAAAAAAGATGATAATAAATGTTTGAAATGCACTCACATTTGTTGTAGCATCTCCTTTGATGCTAATAGAGCAGGCTGGGATCAATGCAGTCACCCAACAGACTTTCAAGGACAGTCAAGATACTCCAGGAGTCAAGATGATATACAGGATAACCCAAAATGGTGTTCCCAAAAGAATACAAGTAGTGGCAGCAAGTGGTAAAAGTAATCAGCTTACTTTATTAAAAATATTAATAATAATTAGCAACGCGTTTCTCAGCCACCAGTGGCTGTTTCATCAGGTTTAATAAAAATGATTAACAAACACTTGCTATATATGACATACAAACTAATTAAAATAATTAGCAACACCTGATATGGAAGTGGCCTGGAGTAACACCCAGCTAAGTGGTAGCCAATCAGACAGATTCACATGTTATGACAAAAGTATATAAACATTACAAAAGATCTTAATCTTATGACATAAGACAATATCATACATTATGTTCACAGATATAGACACAGTAGCATTAAATCCCAACTATGTATAACTCCCTGATGTTTAGTAAAACATATTATATAAATAAAATAAAATGAATCAATAAGCGTTTCTACAATGGAACACCTCTATATATTTATAGTGAAAAAAGAGAGCGAGCCCAACATAGACACAAAACAGTAGTAAAATTCTGGATGAAACAATAAGCCCAATCATCTCAAATAGTGTTAGTGAACTGGGGAGAGAGATCGCTTATAAGCGTCATTTGTAATATTCATTCGTATATATATATATATGATGATAAGGTGACTATAATATAATATACTCTGCCCTTACTTGTGCTTAATGGTAAAGTACTGTGTGAGCCGTACATCGATTTTACAAAGTATCACTTACTAAGCGTATCTTGGATCCTAATCTCGTAATTATTTATTAATTTGTGGCGTCCATCTGACTGCTCTACGCATGTCTGACAATTAGATGTAAGTGGTGTAAGTGTAAAACTCAGATTGGTGCATCTCATCTCATCTTTGTACCAAACAATATTGGGCCATGTGGCGCATCTGTCTTCTCATGTTTTTTTATATAATATATATGTTTATATGTGTGTACATATGCATTTAAGTATGTGTTTTACTGTATATTTACAGTACATATTTCACATTCCAATGTACTTTTTATTGTAAATACATATTTCTATATCTGTCTATGTATACCTATACCTATATATCTATGACTATAGATATATAGGCATAGATATGTATTTTACATGAACAGTATAAGATATATATAGAAATATATATTTAATAATAAAAAATACATTATTTTCTATGTGAAGAACATAGCAATGTAAAATATTTGCATAACGTAGTCTGGTTAGCCCAGCCCACATGAAGAACTGCCATCTTCAAAGCACGTTATTGAAATACTAAAATTAATAAAAAATATTTTAAATTATTATACCTACTGTAAGAGAGTAATTTAGAATAGTTTTCCGTATGTATAGTCACTTTAAATTATAAGTATAATTTTTCAAAATATTTTATATTTAATAATTTAGTAACTAACACGACCACTGTAGTCCTAACTTGTAAACTCAGATGCGCGTTACGCATATTTCACATGTTCTTCACATACACCTAGATTACAAGTAGTGCGGAACGGCTATGCCGCTAAAAATTGGCCTTTGTGAGCAGAATAGTCAGCTCACCTGTATTACAAGACGTGGCAGTATGGCTATACCGCTAGCGTTTTAGCCTATACCGCAACAATCCATTCAGCACTAAAAAAATGGCTTTTGAGTGTGGAATATTCAGCTCACCTGTATTACAGATTGTGCTGTCCGGCTATTCCGCTACTATTATAGCCTATACCGTAACAATCCATTCCACAATCAAAGTAGTTATAGATTTTGCAAAACAAAAATGTTTCACAAAACTCATAACACAAATGTTACAAAGTACACTAACACCCGCCGCCCACCCACAGTGCCAACACTAAATTAAAGTATTAACCCCTAATCCAATGCCTACCCACATCACCAACACTAAATTATAAGTATTAATCCCTAATCCACCGCCCCTCATCGCCAACACTAAATAAACCTATTAACCCCTAAACCGCAGACCCCCCCACCACTTACATCTAAATAAAACTATTAACCCCTAATCCGCCGCCCCCGCATCACAAATACTAACCTAGACCTATTAACCCTAAACCGCCAAACCCCCACATCGGAAATACTAAACTAAACCTATTAACCCCTAAACCGCAAAACACCCGCATTGTGACAAACTAAATGAAACTATTAACCCCTAAACATAACACCCCCCTAAATTTAAATTAAAGTTACAATATAACTACCTTAAAATAAATAAAAATTTACCGGTGAAATAAAAAACCTATTACTATTTTAAAAAAATAAAAAATACCTAAAATAAAAACCTAAATAACAAAATTAAAAAAATCTTACACTACTAAAAAAAACACCTAACATTACAAAAAATAACAGTCTTAAATTATGAAAAATAAAAAAAATCGAAGATTACAAAAATAATAAACAAGATTATCCAAAATAAAAAAATTAAACCTAATATAATACCCATATAAACAAAAAAGCCACCCCAAAATAAAAACACCCCCTAATCTAACACTAAACTACTAAACTACCAATAGCCCTTAAAAGGGCCTTTTGTAGGGCATTGCCCTAAGTTTAACTGCTTTTTTACACCCAAAAATACAAATGACCCCCTAACAGTACAACCCTTACCCACCCAACCCCCCCAAAATAAAAAAGACCTAACTCTATAAAAACCTAAGCTACCCATTGCCCCTAAAGGGGCATTTGTATGGGCATTGCCCTTAAAAGGGCTATCAGCTCTTTAGTGCCCATTAAAAAAAATAAAAGCCCTAATCTAAAAAAAAGCAAACAAAAAAAAAAACTATCACTAACCCCGACAAAGTTACTAACCATTCCTGAAGTCCGGCGGTGAAGGTCTTCTTCCAGGCAGATCCATCTTCATCCAACCATCTTCTTGCTTCATCCCGGTGGCGCGGAGCGGGAACGGCGGCCACGCAGACATCCAACGTGGAGGCTCCTCTTCATGAGATCATCCGCCACACACTGAATTTATATATATATAGTAGATGCCAAGATGATGCACAAAAGACTTTTGATCTGATGAAAGGTCTAATGTAGATCTGAAACGTCATCTTTGCATCTACTATTGATTTTAATGCTGCACGCAGGTGGCTGACCCAGGAGGGAGGATTAGTTTTTCTACAGCTCATATACATATATATATATATATATATATATATATATCTGATACTGTTTAAATTAAAATACATATCTATAGGAATAGATATACAGGTAAAGGTATATATAGAAATATGTATTTACAATAAAAAGTACATTTTTCATCAATGTGAACTATTAATAACTCCTGTTGGGTTGCGATAATTTGTTAGCGCATTGGGTTTCGCTTGTGCAGAAACTCTTTACTTTCAACTCATAATACGAGCTCAACCCATCGGGTAAAAAGCCTCTATCTAGCGAAGTTAACACGCAAGCAGGAGCACTAAATACCGCACCACTTATAATCTAGCTCTAAATAGGTTCTGGGGAGAACACTTGAGTACAACTCACTATTTAATTTACCTTAATGTGTTGTGAATTGTATGTAAAGAAGGATTATATTGCATGTGTCAGATCAGTGTCTAACAGTAGTAACGAGCATTTTGGCTTTTATAAAGTGCCGCCTTGTTAATGTGAGCTTCAGAATCTTTTCAGGATGACTCTACTCTTAGTAATGTCTTGTAAATGAATTCATCTGAATTGTTCCCTTTAGATCTACAATGGATATTTTGTTCACTATTTTGCTCCTCGCGGACTTCCAACCATCCAGAAAAATGTCATCTTCGTCATTGATGTCAGTGGGTCAATGTTTGGTACAAAGATTAAACAGGTACATTCATTCTGCTTGCAATAGTTACTATATTTATTGTAGAAACAAAATGAGAAGTTTTTCAATCCCAGACTGCAGATGTCCTTAGATCAGTAAAGGAATATATAGTCCGCTGAGGTCTCATTTACATTTGAGCAGGTTATCATATTTGATGGACCAATCAGGGGCGTAAATACCACTGGTGCAGCGGGTGCGGTAACACTAGGGCCTAAGTACTGGGGGCCCATAGCAGTCAGTCTATACATAGGCATGTGCAGAATGCAGTGGCATATTTAGTTTTTGTGCTGCCCCATGCACTGAAAATTCTGCCCCCCGGTTTTAGACATTTTGGCCATAATATTTTTTTCGGGAGGATATTTTCGTAGCCAGATTGAATCCTGTAAAAGAATCAATCCGGCTATGAAAATATCCGAATGGCAGGAGCTGCTGCTTACTTCCGCATGAAGGATCCGAATACACAGTCCTATTGCATACACATATCTATCTATAGCTGCAATATTTATAAAAAAAAAAAAGATTTCTTGAAACAATGCTTCCCCAAACACAATACTAAGTGCTGAAAGCTAACAGGACTAAAGGCAATAGCTAGCTGAATAAACTGTAAGCTCCATAGGCAGTCTCCTCTTATACCCCCTAGAATGTAAGCTCTTTGGGCAAAATGTGAAACACTTTGAAAACTTGTAAAACACACATATTGAAAAAAAATATATAAGATATTTAAGAATTATGTTTACCCAAATATTTCATATATAAAAGGAACTTAATATTAATAAATATTTAATACATAAAATCCTGAATTATTGTGCACTAAATAATTAAGATATTGAAATACCCTAAAAATGATATATTAAAGTAAACCTCGGAGTCTGACATACATGTAAATAAAATAGTTTAACATGTTGCAGCTGAGTCGATCACAGGTGAAGGTCACAAGCACAAAACATATCTTTTATGCCATTGGGTTAGAGTTTCTAAGCAATACTCTGATCATTTTCTTCTAAAAATGACCAAGTTGCTGAACGTGAGGCTACAGAGGGCAGGATTAAGCTTAAAACCTGCTAAACGTTTTGTGCACTTTTAAAACAGAATGGGTAAACCTGCAGTAAAAATGAATCTGAGAGTTCTTTAAACTTGTTGAATATTTTAATGCTTTATAGCTTGATATCAAATGTTGGCAACGAAAACTTGCCCTGACATTTTAATTCATTACCATAATAGCTAGCTATTTATTACAGTGTAACTATAAGGTCAGTACAGAATCCCTTGTATAATAATTATCAACCATTAAAGGAACATTATATTCAAAATTAAAGGTTCATGATTTGGAGAGAGCATGTGATTTTAAACACCTTTCTAATTTACTTATGTTATCTAAATTGCTTTGTTCTCTCTGTATCCTTTGTTGAAAAACATACAAAGGTTAGCTCAGGAGCAGCAATGCACTACTGGGAGTTAACTTTTGATTGGTGGCTGCACATATATGCCTCTTGTTCAGCTACAGTAGATCCCAGTAGTGCATTGCTGCCACTTCAACAAAGGATACCAAGAGAATTAGGCAAATTTGAAAAGATAAGTAAATTGGAGAGTTTGAAATTGTATCTTCTATCTGAATCATGGGTTTCATGTCCTTTTAAACAACCAATACTTCCACTTAAGACATATTTCTTGCAAATCTCCATAAAAATCCCCTAGATTATTCTATTTTAAGTAATAAGGAACTGAGTCCTACAGATAATCGTCTTTCAATGTGTTTGTGCCACATCTGACAAATATTTGTAACAGCATACTTAGGGACAGTACAACCCGAATTGCTATTACATGCAAAGGAAACTGTCACTACTAAAATTTACACTTAAAGGGACAGTCTAGTCATCCTAAAGTCTTACCTTAGATTAAGCTGCAAATAGCCTCCTGCGCCCTTTCTATATCATGCAGCAGGATTGGTAAAAAAGTTATTTTAGAATGAATATCGTTTTAGACCACTTCGAAATGGCTGCCAAGCTTCACTCACTGATAACATCACAATCTGGGCTGCATATGGCGTCCAGTCACAAAAGGCTCACTAATTGGATTCAACAGACTGTCAATGCTATTCAGCAGAGTGCCTAGGTGCAGCCCAGATCATGATGTCATCAGTGGGCGGAGCTTGGAAGCCATTTCAAAGTTGCCAGAAACAGTATTCATTTTAAAATAACTTTTTTACCATTCCTGCTGCATTATATAGAAAGAGAGTGCAGAAGGCTATTTGCAGCTTAATCTAATGTAAGACTTTAAGATGACTAATGTATAGACCGTCCCTTTAAATTTCCCTAGAAAACTTGTTGGTGTGATACATGTCTTTTAACAATGTTGCATCTTCGTGAATTTTTACAATTTTTTTAATTATAAAATAAATGTTCCAGTTTTACTATATTGTCTACATTCATTCCCAGCAGCCGTCTCTATCTTTAATAGTTCATTGTTTTGTTTACATTGTCACAGCACAGAGGCCTTTATATTATTACTTATAAAACGTAATGTCTTTTAATAATGTAATTTGTCATTTCATTTACATGGAGCTCCTTAAATAATATTATTTTTGCATGAAATAAAATATCTGTCTTTCTGTCTACCAGTAGTTTATCTGTCTATTCAGAATAATATCAAGCCTCCATCCTAACAGACTAAAAGTGCCATGCATGTTATCCTAAACGACCTTCATAGAGAGGACTTCTTTAATATCATCACCTTCTCTGATTCGGTGCACGTGTGGAGACCCGGGCGTTCCATCCAGGCAACAGCACAGAACATTAAGAGCGCCAAAGACTTTGTCAATAAGATTGAGGCTGACGGATGTAAGTGACTTGCTGAGAGAAAGTGGTGTTTATACTGAGAACACCTTCCTGGGTTGTTTATAATTTTGGTTTTCTTGCCCAAAAGACTGGAGAATTTTTACCATTTTTGCTACCACTCCATTTAAACAGAAACAGAGCCTTGTTTTGTTTACCTATCAAAACTATATATATATTTTTAAGTAGACAACCCAAGGTACTGATCTAGGTCCATTTTGGTTTGTTTCATGCCACCATTTAGCTGCTAAATGCGTTCATATAGAAATTTTTTTTTACTTTTTCACAAACTTTGGGTTTCTCACTGAAATGATTTACACACAACTACTGCAATCATGAGACAAATAATTGTAAAAGCTTCTCTGGGATCCCCTTCATTATTCATAAATAGTAGACATGCATAGCTTTGCAATTAGTTTTTGGCAATTACAAGGCTGCTAATTGCAGCTGCGCACCACATTTCTGAAATTCCCTGCAGTGAAAGGTTTAATTAGTTAGCTGGTAAGGGAAATAGTATAGTTGTGCAGGGATTGCCCTACCACCTGACATTTCCCACCTTCCTGATCCCTCCCAAATAATTATCCCCCCCCCCCCATCCCACTAGTGCTGTGACTATCTTAGGTACTGGCAGCTGTCCCCTCCCTCTCCCCATAATCATGTTGTAGCCACCTCCACCACCTGATTTGACATTTATTCTTTAGTGTAGCATCCCATCCTTCCCTCTCCCTTCCAGGCATTGTTTTCTTTAGCTTAGGGTCCCACCCCTGCATCCTCCTACTGCCCCTTCATCATCTTCCCACCACTCCATCCTCCTCTCTCCCCCCTCCGCTGCTGGACCGCACACTCTTACTGTCACTGTTTTGTACAGTAACCATGTGATCACTGTGTTTCACTATCACATCGATCACAAGCCCAGTTTCTGACTCACCCCCGACACACTGCCTCCTTTGCGAGGCAAGTTCTGGGGTTGCGGGCGGGTGAGGGAATACGAGTATCTGCAGTAAGTCAGGAACAATGGATGGATTTACCATTACTTCACTAGGGCCCTTAACACCCTTTTTTTTTGGTGACAAAATAGTATGTCCTTTTGGCCGAAGGGGTTAAAAGGGATATTAAATGCTTTAAGATTGCACTACAGAATATTTAATTATATGTGGTAAAATAAGATTTTCAGTATACTTTCATTATTTATGTTGTCCCCTTTTCATGTAATTAAATTTATATTAAAAGTGGAAGTGCAGACTCCTTAACTGGCCTCAGCAGAGAAGGACACATGTTACAAAATGGTGTGGCACTTTGCTTTATGGTTTATGCTTAATTTGTTTTCTCTATTTAAACAACTAATATAATTTAAAAAAATACATCTGCATACTAAAGGCATATTTCTTTAGTATGATGATGATAGTACATAGAGATCCATAACATGAGATATACTTCCCATCACTAGGGGGAGGTTGAGAACCCACAAAAGAGCTTTAATCCCTCCCATCTCTCCTCAGTTTTTTCTCAACCTCCCAGGAGAAGGCTGAAGATAGAGGTGCTTCTGCAACTTTTTTGAAACAAATATTTTATGGGAGCTCAGAACAATGTGAGACCCTTAACCCCTGATGCGGATTCATTCAGTAAGAAGAGATTGTGAATTACAGTAATGTAATCTTCTTAAACAGGATTTCTATTAGCAATTGAGTGTTCTTGGGATTTAACAATTTGCATTTTGTCCTGATTACTGGTAACCTAAGTCTTTTGCACAGATTTTTACATTAAACAGAATTCCCCCAAAAATTGGGGTTTGAAAAAACAACCACGCTTTACAGTTTCTCAAATTTTACATCACCATTTTTTACAGTAATAGATATATGGTCATCGAATATCCAAAAAGCAATAATGTGCAGGTATTTTAAGTGGCCCACAATGCGAACGAGACCTCCACAGGCTTCAATGGGCAGCAAATGTAAAATATATGTATATTAATATATACATATATATTTATGTGTTCATATGTGTATATCATATGCTCATATGTGTATTTAAGCATATATATATATATATATATATATTTACAAGGATAACACAGTCCCCATAGACTGCAATGTAAAGGCACTTTTCAGTGCCATTTTGTTTTCTAACACCCCACACCCGCCCACTTTAACCACTAAAAACTGCTTAGTGCAGTTTAAACGAAAAAAAAGATAGTAATATTTTTTATTTTAGTAAAGCTACTACACACTTAAGTTTGGGGGGCAATCAGGGACAATTTATTTATCACGCGCCCGCAAATGGCTGCACATTTCCCCCCCCCCCCCAAAAAAAAAACAGCAGACAGTATAGACAATGAGAAGGCTGCTGCCCGCCTCTTTACCTTGCCGTTCTGCTAATTTATTTACATTGGGTGTGCATGCGCCAAGTTGAGTGATGCCACTGCACATGCGTAGGATGTCTGCTCGGGGATGCCAGGCTGACAGCTTGATTCTGGAGCAGATACTGTATAATAAAAAGCCCTGGAGGGGCAGCCAAAGGAGCTTTTTTGGGGAGATTTTCAAAGGTATCTTTTCTGATATTCTTGCAGCAACAATGTTAATGTTTCCTCTTTGAAACGAGTATTTCATTTTAATAACTGTTTAAGTCTAAAATATGTTTACTGTCAATGTCGCCTTTTTTATATATTATTATTTTAAATTTCAATACTGCAAATATTTAATTTCTTTGAATGCATAAGTTATAGTGGTTTGCAAATCTCAGAACACAAAGTCTTCAATATAACTAACTACTGGTTTGCTTTTTCTCCACAGGGACAGATATTAATGCTGCACTTATGGCTGCTGCTTCCATCTTTAACCAGACCTCCAATAAACTAGAGAAGGAAATAGCCAAACAGAAGATACCCCTCATCATCTTCCTGACGGATGGAGAAGCCACCTTTGGTGTCACCTCAACTAGTCGCATCCTGGCTAATGCACAAAAGTCCATGGGAGGCACAATTTCACTTTTTGGCCTGGCATTTGGAGAAGATGCAGACTACAATCTTATGCGCAGGTTATCACTGGAGAATCGTGGTATTGCGCGCCGTATCTATGAATACTCTGATGCCACATTGCAACTAAAAGGATTTTATGATGAGATTGCTAGCCCACTCTTGTTCGATATTGAGCTTGCCTACCTTGGAGATAAGGCACAAAATGTGACACAGACACTATTCCCTAATTACTTTGAGGGTTCAGAGCTTGTGGTGACTGGCAAGCTTAAGCCAGGCACAAAGGACCTTCATGTTCGACTGACTGCTCATGACCAAAAGGAGAAACTGAGTCTGGAAAATGATATTACCATAGAAGGCAATGGCACCGAGCCATGCTTTGGATGTTCTGGGAATGTGGATCAGATTCAGTGGTTTGTTCAGCGACTCTGGGCCTATTTCACAATCCAGGACTTGCTGCAAGCAAGAGTCAAAGCTAATGATACTTTAGCTAGACGTCTGCTAACCGAGAAAGCTACTAATCTGTCCCTCAAGTACAATTTTGTGACACCTGTTACCTCCTTGATTGTAGTAAAACCAGAAGAGGAAGATGATCTAAAGGCTACTACCTCTTCCATGTCTACCACTGCTGCTCCTACGTCTGGTACATCTGCTACACCCCTTACAAACACAGTCCCTACTTTGAGCACAACTTCACAAAAGACCAAGGTCACTTCTGGGCCCAGACTGACCAAGCCAGCAATGAAAGGCTCCAAATTCTCAACAACTACCACCTTATCTCCAGCTAGACAAACATCTACTAGGAGTACAATAGCTATACAAGCTGCTGGAACTACAGGCCATTCTATGGTCACTGCTACCTCTATAGCAACTATGTCTGTCTTTGAAAAGCTCACAACTGTGGCCCCAGCTTTAATGACCACTCTGATACCTTCCTCTGATCCACAGTCCAGTGTTTTACCACACCGCACTGCGGCTCTGCGTCCACGTACAACTGTGTCAGTGGGAACAACTAAACCCAAATCTTCTCCTGCTGTCACTCCAGTTACCTCTTTGACTTCCACCATCTCTTCCACTGTATCAACAACAGACTACAGACCCGAATTAGGGACCCAAACAACTTCAGTGTATCCTGAAGTCACCAGCAAGGCTTTAACAGAGCGAGTATCTGATGGAGCACAAGGAACTTCGAGCCCATCACTGCCCACTTCAGTCCCTGTAAATCCAACATATTGGAGACTTCTCATTCTCCCAGATGAAACAGAGCTATTGTCTGCTACAGATTTATATCCAACATACGTGGAATCCCTGAACCACCCTCCAATTTACAGCTACATTTCAAAAACGTTTGCAGGTAAATTACGGTTATGTACATGCAGGAATAAGATGGATGATAAAAACAGATAACTTTCTTTAACATTTTGAATGTGAGTTAAATACATATTAATTCTATGTAGTTTCTTAATGTATTAATGTAACTTAGTAGTACGGCTAACCCAAGTCATATACCTAGTTACCACAGCACTGATGTTATACCAGTAGCAATCCCCATGACTGACATCAGTCTTTCATTTTACAGGTGACCCTGAGATATATGATGCCGATGGTAAGTCTTGTTTTCTTAAATCAAGGATAAAGAATAAAAATAAGTGTGTTAGTATACACTGAGTGGGATTGCTATGCAGTTTACACACAGCTTGGTTTAAATAGCTTTAAGATGTATTTAGAACGTTAAGACATGTTGCAAAGAGCTAAACATGTCCGTTCCCTGTTTAGTAGCGAGGTGTGGATTTAACATTGAGAAATCTAACCAGGTTCCCATGGTTGTATCACTCAGGGACAACTAACTGCATGAGCAAAGACTTCGTGGGGCAGAACAACAAAAAAGATATGAGGAAGGAATTTGTACCTAATGGGCAGAGGCATAACTGCAGGGGTCGCAGAGGTCTCATTTGAGACAGAACCTACACTTCTAGGACCCATTTGGGCCTTGCGATTAGTAGCGGCATCATAAAGTTTTATTACGCATAACTAATTATTTTATATTAAAAACTTATTGAAAGTGGATGGATTTGCCTTATATAGTGATAGGGTTTCCAAGATGGCAGCAACAGTTTTGCTGTACTGAAAAATCTGCCTCCATATTTGTTTAGAAAGGCTGCACATATCTCCTGAGTCCCAGACTAACCAAGGGGGAAGGATGATTCACAGTCACAAAAAAGCAGCTCCTCATACTTCTATGTAGCTCAGCTTCTGCTGATTGCAAGCAAACAAAAAGGGCACTGTTAAAAGTGGGGCCCTATGGTATAGCGCAATCTAGATACATCCCTACCACAGGGCTAGAGATGCATAGCCTATGATAATAGTGTATTCTTGGGGGTAAATTTAACATAGTGCGAGCGGACATGATACGATGTAGCGTATCATGTCCGCTGCACATCGATAAATGCGACAGCATACGATGTCAGCATTTATCATTGCACCAGCATTTCTTGGGAACTGCTGGTGCAATTCCACCCCCTGCAGATTCGCGGCCATTCGGCCACTAGCAGGGGGTGTCAATCAACCCGATCGTATTTGATCGGGTTGATTTCTGTCAGCTGCCTCAGAGCAGGCGGACAAGTTATGGAGCAGTGGTCTTTAGACCGCTGCTTCATAACTTCTGTTTCTGGCGAGCCCAACAAGGGGCATCAAGCTCCATACGGAACTTGATAAATCGGCCCCTTACACTAAAGTACAGGAGAATACATGATACAATGAGGATGTGATGGGAGTTATGTAGCTTTACATGTGTGCTTTTGTTGCAGGTTTCTATGACGAAATTGTTGTGGATGAGGAGTTTGATGGTGAGAATATGTCAACGCGATGTTATCAGTTACTGATGTGACTAATATTGATATTACAGTAAGGTTTTACAGTTAGGGTACAGAAGGTGGATCACAGTCCCAAACATAATATGGTGGAATATACCATAAATAGCAAACGTAAAAGAGTAAGATGCTGGGTTGTACCAGAAAGTAGTATGTATATTTAATGGGACATTTTAGTGTAAAATTGTCATTTAACTAAGGCAGAAACTAATTAGCCAAAAAAGTGACCATATAGATAATAGTATGCAAGTGCATACGCACCAGTTAGTGGCTCTCTGTCCTCCATGATTGGTCCTGGAGAACATGTAATTAGTAATGATCTAGAAGATTTTACATTTGAAGGTTTCCTAAAACAGTGTGCTCTTCAGCCCCACATACTGTACAGGACAAAGTCATCTATATGAGAAAGTCAGTGCCTAGTATTTGAGGAAAGATATTTATGTATTTGTTTGCTTTCCTCTGAATAAATGAGATCCTCAGAGACAGAGACTGAACAGCCATTTCTTTTTCCTCCTGTTTTAGTATGGTCACATTCTGCTAGACCCATTATACCAATTTGCTGCTTTGTGTTAGTTTTTGTAAACATTATTTATGCATACCCAGGCTTTTCCCTTACAGGGTATACTGATGGTGCCCCGGGTCTTCAGACATTCATGTCTTCAGGTGAGTTCATGCCTGAAGCTTCTCACTGTGGTGGGCTTCTTATTTATAAAGCTTTACCATCATTTTTAACCCAACCAATTGAAGGCATTTACGGACCATACCACCAACATATCAGAATGTTTCTGTTTCATTTACTCAACTAATATGTCCAATATCTAGAAGGCCTCAGGTGCTTGTGAGTTGTTAACTTCTTCTCCCAATTTATTTTAATGTATTTATGGTGTTTTTAACTCCTACACTTTACACTAGGTCGTCAGTCTTGCAAACCAGATGAGCGCAAATTTAGTTTGCACTCAAGGGAACGCATTTATTTTCAACTTGTAATAGGAGTGGAAGTTAGAGGAGTTGCGATATTGCTTAGCGCGACCCACACTAATGATAACTCGCTACCTATAATTTAGCCACAATACATGACTTTGCTGGCTAAACATGGCATTACGTTATTATTTTTTTAACCTTTAATAAAGCATGAATATTATCCATATCTGTTGCATCATATATCAATGCAGAAAAATGGCAAAGGGATCTCAGCGTCCTGAAATCTTGTAATGGTATCCACTATAAGTTAGCAATTAAAGTTATCACCTGTACATCTCTTTTGTTATTTTCTTGCAAAAGGATTTCTTCTGTTAAGTGTGATCAGTCCACGGGTCATCATTACTTCTGGGATATTACTCCTCCCCAACAGGAAGTGCAAGAGGATTCACCCAGCAGAGCTGCATATAGCTCCTCCCCTCTACGTCACTCCCAGTCATTCTCTTGCACCCAACGACTAGATAGGATGTGTGAGAGGACTATGGTGATTATACTTAGTTTTATATCTTCAATCAAAAGTTTGTTATTTTAAAATAGCACCGGAGTGTGTTATTATCTCTCTGGCAGAGTTTGAAGAAGAATCTACCAGAGTTTTTGTTATGATTTTAGCCGGAGTAGTTAAGATCATATTGCTGTTTCTCGGCCATCTGAGGAGAGGTAAACTTCAGATCAGGGGACAGCGGGCAGATGAATCTGCATAGAGGTATGTAGCAGTTTTTATTTTCTGACAATGGAATTGATGAGAAAATCCTGCCATACCGATATAATGTCATGTATGTATACTTTACACTTCAGTATTCTGGGGAATGGTACTTCACTAGAATTACACTGTAAGAAATACATAAAGCTGTTTAATAACTAGAGATTATGTTTAACGTTTTTGCTGGAATGTAAAATCGTTTTCATTTACTGAGGTACTGAGTGAATAAATGTTTGGGCACTATTTTTCCACTTGGCAGTTGCTTAATCTGTTTTCTGACAGTTTCTGTTCTCCCTCACTGCTGTGTGTGAGGGGGAGGGGCCGTTTTTTGGCGCTTTTACTACACATCAAATATTTCAGTCAGCAACTCATTGTATTCCCTGCATGATCCGGTTCATCTCTACAGAGCTCAGGGGTCTTCAAAACTTATTTTGAGGGAGGTAATTTCTCTCAGCAGAGCTGTGAGAATTATAGTTTGACTGAGATAAAAAACGTTTATTCTGTAATTTGTTTCCTGCTTTCAGAATTTGTTATCTTTGCTAATGGGATTAAACCTTTGCTAAAGTTGTGTTATTTACAAGGATTGAGGCTATAACTGTTTCAATTTATTAATTTTCAACTGTCATAGATCTTCTGTGCTTCTTAAAGGCACAGTACGTTTTAATATTATTCTAATTGAATTGTATTTCCAAGTTACAAGTTTATTTGCTAGTGTGTTAAACATGTCTGATTCAGAGGATGATACCTGTGTCATTTGTTGCAATGCCAAAGTGGAGCCCAATAGAAATTTATGTACTAACTGTATTGATGCTACTTTAAATAAAAGTCAATCTGTACAAATTGAACAAATTTCACCAAACAACGAGGGGAGAGTTATGCCGACTAACTCGCCTCACGTGTCAGTACCTACATCTCCCGCTCAGAGGGAGGTGCGTGATATTGTAGCGCCGAGTACATCTGGGCGGCCATTACAAATCACATTACAGGATATGGCTACTGTTATGACTGAGGTTTTGGCTAAATTACCAGAGCTAAGAGGTAAGCGTGATCACTCTGGGGTGAGAACAGAGTGCGCTGATAATATTAGGGCCATGTCAGACACTGCGTCACAGGTGGCAGAACATGAGGACGGAGAGTTTCATTCTGTGGGTGACGGTTCTGATCCAAACAGACTGGATTCAGATATTTCAAATTTTAAATTTAAACTGGAAAACCTCCGTGTATTACTAGGGGAGGTGTTAGCGGCTCTGAATGATTGTAACACAGTTGCAATACCAGAGAAAATGTGTAGGTTGGATAAATATTTTGCGGTACCGACGAGTACTGAGGTTTTTCCTATACCTAAGAGACTTACTGAAATTGTTACTAAGGAGTGGGATAGACCCGGTGTGCCGTTCTCACCCCCTCCGATATTTAGAAAAATGTTTTCAATAGACGCCACCACAAGGGACTTATGGCAAACGGTCCCTAAGGTGGAGGGAGCAGTTTCTACCTTAGCTAAGCGTACCACTATCCCGGTGGAGGATAGCTGTGCTTTTTCAGATCCAATGGATAAAAAATTAGAGGGTTACCTTAAGAAAATGTTTGTTCAACAAGGTTTTATATTGCAACCCCTTGCATGCATTGCGCCGATCACGGCTGCAGCGGCATTCTGGATTGAGTCTCTGGAAGAGAACATTGGTTCCGCTACTCTGGACGACATTACGGACAGGCTTAGAGTCCTTAAACTAGCTAATTCATTCATTTCGGAGGCCGTAGTACATCTTACTAAACTTACGGCGAAGAATTCAGGATTCGCCATTCAGGCACGCAGGGCGCTGTGGCTAAAATCCTGGTCAGCTGATGTTACTTCTAAGTCTAAATTGCTTAATATACCTTTCAAAGGGCAGACCTTATTCGGGCCCGGGTTGAAAGAGATTATCGCTGACATTACAGGAGGTAAAGGCCATGCCCTGCCTCAGGACAAAGCCAAAGCCAAGACTAGACAGTCTAATTTTCGTTCCTTTCGTAATTTCAAAGCAGGAGCAGCATCAACTTCCTCTGCACCAAGACAGGAAGGAGCTGTTGCTCGCTACAGACAAGGCTGGAAACCTAACCAGTCCTGGAACAAGGGCAAGCAGACTAGGAAACCTGCTGCTGCCCCTAAAACAGCATGAATTGAGGGCCCCCGATCCGGGATCGGATCTAGTGGGGGGCAGACTTTCTCTCTTCGCCCAGGCTTGGGCAAGAGATGTTCAGGATCCCTGGGCGCTAGAGATAATATCTCAGGGATACCTTCTGGACTTCAAATACTCTCCTCCAAGAGAGAGATTTCATCTGTCAAGATTGTCAACAATCCAGACAAAGAAAGAGGCGTTTCTACGCTGCGTACAAGAGCTCTTGTTAATGGGAGTAATCCATCCAGTTCCACGATCGGAACAGGGACAGGGGTTTTACTCAAATCTGTTTGTGGTTCCCAAAAAAGAGGGAACTTTCAGACCAATCCTGGACTTAAAGATCCTAAACAAATTCCTAAGAGTTCCATCGTTCAAGATGGAGACTATTCGGACAATTTTACCTATGATCCAAGAGGGTCAGTACATGACCACTGTAGATTTAAAAGATGCTTACCTTCACATACCGATTCACAAAGATCATTATCGGTACCTAAGGTTTGCCTTCCTAGACAGGCATTACCAGTTTGTGGCTCTTCCATTCGGATTGGCTACAGCTCCAAGAATCTTCACAAAGGTTCTGGGTGCTCTTCTGGCGGTACTAAGACCGCGGGGAATCTCGGTAGCTCCATACCTAGACGACATTCTGATACAAGCTTCAAGCTTTCAAACTGCCAAGTCTCATACAGAGTTAGTGCTGGCATTTCTAAGGTCACATGGATGGAAGGTGAACGAAAAGAAAAGTTCACTCGTTCCACTCACAAGAGTTCCCTTCCTGGGGACTCTTATAGATTCTGTAGAAATGAAGATTTACCTGACAGAGGACAGGCTAACAAGACTTCAAAGTGCTTGCCGCACCCTTCATTCCATTCAACACCCGTCAGTGGCTCAATGCATGGAGGTAATCGGCTTAATGGTAGCGGCAATGGACATAGTACCCTTTGCACGCTTACACCTCAGACCACTGCAACTGTGCATGCTAAGTCAGTGGAATGGGGATTACTCAGACTTATCCCCTTCTCTGAATCTGGATCAAGAGACCAGAAATTCTCTTCTATGGTGGCTTTCTCGGCCACATCTGTCCAGGGGGATGCCATTCAGCAGACCAGACTGGACAATTGTAACAACAGACGCCAGCCTTCTAGGTTGGGGTGCCGTCTGGAATTCTCTGAAGGCTCAGGGACAATGGAGTCAGGAGGAGAGTCTCCTGCCAATAAACATTCTGGAATTGAGAGCAGTTCTCAATGCCCTCCTGGCTTGGCCCCAGTTGACAACTCGGGGGTTCATCAGGTTTCAGTCGGACAACATCACGACTGTAGCTTACATCAACCATCAGGGAGGGACAAGAAGCTCCCTAGCTATGATGGAAGTATCAAAGATAATTCGCTGGGCAGAGTCTCACTCTTGCCACCTGTCAGCAATCCACATCCCGGGAGTGGAGAACTGGGAGGCGGATTTCTTAAGTCGTCAGACTTTTCATCCGGGGGAGTGGGAACTTCATCCGGAGGTCTTTGCCCAAATACTTCGACGTTGGGGCAAACCAGAGATAGATCTCATGGCGTCTCGACAGAACGCCAAGCTTCCTCGTTACGGGTCCAGATCCAGGGATCCAGGAGCAGTCCTGATAGATGCTCTGACAGCACCTTGGGACTTCAGGATGGCTTACGTGTTTCCACCCTTCCCGTTACTTCCTCGATTGATTGCCAGAATCAAACAAGAGAGAGCATCAGTGATTCTAATAGCACCTGCGTGGCCACGCAGGACTTGGTATGCAGACCTGGTGGACTTGTCATCCTGTCCACCTTGGTCTCTACCTCTGAAACAGGACCTTCTGATACAGGGTCCCTTCAAACATCAAAATCTAACTTCTCTGAAGCTGACTGCTTGGAAATTGAACGCTTGATTTTATCAAGACGTGGGTTTTCTGAGTCAGTTATTGATACCTTAATACAGGCTAGGAAACCTGTTACCAGAAAGATTTACCATAAGATATGGCGTAAATACCTATATTGGTGTGAATCCAAAGGTTACTCTTGGAGTAAGGTTAGGATTCCTAGGATATTGTCTTTTCTACAAGAAGGTTTAGAAAAGGGTTTATCTGCTAGTTCATTAAAGGGACAGATCTCAGCTCTGTCCATTCTGTTACACAAACGTCTGTCAGAAGTTCCTGACGTCCAGGCTTTTTGTCAGGCTTTGGCCAGGATTAAGCCTGTGTTTAAAACTGTTGCTCCACCATGGAGTTTAAACCTTGTTCTTAATGTTTTACAGGGCGTTCCGTTTGAACCCCTTCATTCCATTGATATAAAGTTGTTATCTTGGAAAGTTCTATTTTTAATGGCTATTTCCTCGGCTCGAAGAGTCTCTGAATTATCAGCCTTACATTGTGATTCTCCTTATTTGATTTTTCATTCGGATAAGGTAGTCCTGCGTACTAAACCTGGGTTCTTACCTAAGGTAGTTACTAACAGGAATATCAATCAAGAGATTGTTGTTCCTTCTTTATGCCCAAATCCTTCTTCAAAGAAGGAACGTCTACTGCACAACCTGGATGTAGTCCGTGCTCTAAAATTTTACTTACAGGCAACTAAGGAATTTCGACAAACGTCTTCTCTGTTTGTCATTTTCTCTGGGCAGAGGAGAGGTCAAAAAGCTTCCGCTACCTCTCTCTCTTTTTGGCTTCGTAGCATAATTCGTTTAGCTTATGAGACTGCTGGACAGCAGCCTCCTGAAAGAATTACAGCTCATTCTACTAGAGCTGTGGCTTCCACTTGGGCCTTCAAGAATGAGGCCTCTGTTGAACAGATTTGCAAGGCTGCAACTTGGTCTTCGCTTCATACTTTTTCCAAATTTTACAAATTTGACACTTTTGCTTCATCGGAGGCTATTTTTGGGAGAAAGGTTCTTCAGGCAGTGGTTCCTTCTGTATAAAGAGCCTGCCTATCCCTCCCGTCATCCGTGTAATTTTGCTTTGGTATTGGTATCCCAGAAGTAATGATGACCCGTGGACTGATCACACTTAACAGAAGAAAACATAATTTATGCTTACCTGATAAATTCCTTTCTTCTGTAGTGTGATCAGTCCACGGCCCGCCCTGTTTTTAAGGCAGGTAAATATTTTTTAATTTATACTCCAGTCACCACTTCACCCTTGGCTTTTCCTTTCTCGTTGGTCCTTGGTCGAATGACTGGGAGTGACGTAGAGGGGAGGAGCTATATGCAGCTCTGCTGGGTGAATCCTCTTGCACTTCCTGTTGGGGAGGAGTAATATCCCAGAAGTAATGATGACCCGTGGACTGATCACACTACAGAAGAAAGGAATTTATCAGGTAAGCATAAATTATGTTTTTTATTTTCATCATAAATGCAGTTCCAAGTAACACATTGTTTTATAATAAACTAAAAATGGTACATTACATACTTAAAAATGGGTCACTAAAGTAAAAAATAAATGGTCTTTTTATATGCATACTTTCTGAGCTACCAGCTACTACTAAGCATGTGCAAGAGTTCACATTGTATATGTATATGAGTCTGTGATTGGCTAATGGCTGTTACATGATACAGGAAGACAGCAAATTGAAATATATTTTGAAATATGTAAAACAAAACGCTCATTGCAATTGCGTTATCTTTTTATTATGCACTTGTACAATATGAAAAGCTACTGCATTTAATGATCCTTTAATAGACAACAAATGTTACAACATTACATTTATTATTGTTATTATCATTTATCTTTGTTATATCTGTGACAGTGGACGGAGACCCTCACTTTGTAGTAAATTTGCCTGGGAGGCAGGAGAAGCTCTGCTTTACCTTAGATGGAAGACCTGGGGACATCCTTAGACTTCTCTCAGACCCTGTCTCAGGTGAATACTCATATATGTACCCCTAATATAGCCAGCTACCCATGAAGCAGAAGCAGAGTTTAGTAGTTTAACTTTACATTACGCACAGCACTCACGTGGTTCTCAAACACATATCACAGCCTATCTAGTCATAAAAACAGAGTAACAAAATATGTGTACAACGACAGCAAAGCCTCTTTATACAAAACATACACCCAGTTCTCTATTAAAAAAATAAATAAATATCTTATTCATTTATTGTCATTTCTGTGTTTTGGCCTTTAGAACAAGCCGTCTGCCACATATTCTCATATAAACATCAAAGGGTTTAAATTGGGTTTCCTATCCCTTTAAGGTGGACACTAAGGGGCCTATTTAAGAAAGTGAGAGTGGACATGATCCGATATTGTGGATCATGTCCGCTGCACATCCATAAATGACGACAGTAAATGCTGTCGGCATTTATCATTGCACCAGCAGATGGTTTCAATCAACCCAATTGTATTGGATCGGGTTGATTTTCAGCAATGTCTGTCCGCCGCCTCAGAGCCAGCGAAAAGGTTATGAAGCAGCGGTCTTTAGAAACACGGCGCATCAAGCACCATACGGAGCTTGATAAATATGCACCTAACTGTGCGTCAATATTACCACCTCTTCTACCTAGTTTCAAATGTTCAATACCAACAAAACACAGCATGACAGCAGATAAATTACACTAATAGGTGAGAATTGATTAAAGTTTTCATTTTATACGCAACACCCGTGTTTGTAGAAAATGTTTTTCGTTTTCTTAACAAAATTAGAAAATTCACAGTGACCGCAAGGAGAGCAGCCAACTATTTTTTGTGAATTGGCCAACAGCCAATTCTGTGCAGGGGAGTGTACAAACTCACTTCTTACCAAGAGATCTTTTAAAGGGGTACTAAACCCAAATTATTTCTTTAATAATTCAGATAGAGCAGCAATATTAAGCAACTTTCTAATTTACTACTACTATCAATTTTTCTTCAGTCTCTTGCTATCTTTATTTAAAAAGCAGGAATTTAAAGCTTAGATGACAGCCCATTTTAGGTTCAGCACCCTGGATAGCACTTGCTTATTGGTAGCTTCATTTAGCAAACCAATAAGCAAGCATAACTCAGGTTCTCAACCAAAAATGGGCCGGTTTTTAACCTTTACATTCCTGCTTTTTAAATACAGATCACAAGAGAACGAAGAAAAATTGGTAATAGGAGTAAATTAGATAAGTGTTTAAAATTGCATGCTCTATCTGAATCATTAAAGAAAAAATTTGGGTTTAATGTCCCTTTAAGTTACTTGCACTCTGTGCCATCATCTGAGAGTAGGTCCCTATATAATCATGTAATATAGTGTGGTTTGATAACAAATCCAAATTACTATTCAAAATCATTTTAAGTTTGTCCCAATGTGAATTAAATTTCGTAATAAACCTGATTTAAGTATCTTTCACTTGTTCATCATATTTACCAATACATTTTTCCTATCTTGCGGGGTATATTTACCAATGTGCGAGCGAACATATTACAAAGTAGCGTATCATGTTCGCTGCACATCGCGGCACATCGATAAATGCCGACAGCATAGGTTGTTGGCATTTATCATTGCACCAGCGGTTCTTGTGAACTGCTGGTGCAATGCCGCCCCCTACAGATTTGCGGCCAATCGGCCGCTAGCAGGGGGTGTCAATCAATCCGATCGTATTCGATCGGGTTGATTTCTGTCCGCCGCCTCAGAGCAAGCAGAAAAGTTATGGAGCAGTGGTCTTTAGACCGCTGCTTCATAACTTCTTCATAACTTCTGTTTCCGGCGAGCCTTCAGGCTTGATAAATATGCCCCTTAGCCTTTACTTTAAATAAAGTTTTAGAATAACCTTGATTATAAAAACGTTATGCCATCTCTCTTGACTGGGTGTTAAAAGTAGACTCATCTGTGCATATTCTATTTAAGCGTAGAAATAGTCCATAAGGTATGCAGCATTTTAAATTCTCAGGGTGATGACTAGAACCCAAAAGCAGGCTATTAGATGCTGTCTTTTATACACGTTGGTGGTCACTATTACATGTCTGCTTTGTGTGATCATCAAACATTGGTTTCCACATTGTGTGGTTGACAAAAACAACTTTCATGATTTAAATAGGGAATGTAATTTTAAACAGCTTTCCAATTTACTTTTATCACCAATTTTGCTTTGTTCTCTTGGTATTCTTAGTTGAAAGCTAAACCTAGGAGGTTCATATGCTAATTTCTTAGACCTTGAAGACTGCCTCTAATCTGAATGCATTTTGACCACTAGAGGGCATTAGTTCATGTGTTTCATATAGATAACATTGAGCTCATGCACGTGAAGTTACCCTGGAGTGAGCACTGATTGCTAAAATGCAAGTCTGTCAAAAGAACTGAAATAAGGGGGCAGTCTGCAGAGGCTTAGATACAAGGTAATCACAGAGGTAAAAAGTGTATTTCTATAACAGTGTTGGTTATGCAAAACTGGAGAATCCTATATAATAAAAGGCCAAGTGTGTTTGTCCGAAGCTGTCATGCGCAGTAGAAACTGCGCACGAGGACAAACACACCTGGCCTTCAGACTGAGCTGGCATGATTGGCATCTGGCGTCAGAGTCAGCGTGTGGTAGAGTGGGCGTGGCGGGGGGTGTCGTGGCCGTGGCGGGGGCGTGGTCGGGTGGGTGCGGTGTGGGCGTGGCTGGGCGGGGCCGACTGCCGAGACATCGGAGACAGAGAGCAGGAGAAGAGGGGGGATAAAGAGAGGGGGAGAGACACAGCACAAACAAGATGGGGGAGAGAGACAGCACAAAAGAGAAGGGGAGAGAAACAGCACAAAAGAGAGAGGGGAGAGACAGCACAAAAGAGAGGGGGAGAGAAACAGCACACAAAAGAGGGGGAGAGAAACAGCACACAAGAGAGGGGGAGAGAAACAGCACACAAGAGAGGGGGAGAGAAACAGCACACAAGAGAGGAGGGAGAGACCGCACAAAAGAGATGGGGGAGAGAGACAGCACAAAAGAGAGGGGGAGAGAGATAGCACAAAAGAGAGGGGGGAGACAGCACAAAAGAAAAGGGGAGAGAAACAGCACAAAAGAGAGGGGGGAGAGACAGCACAAAATAAAAGGGGAGAGAAACAGCACAAAAGAGAGGGGGGAGAGACAGCACAAAAGAGAGGGGGGAGAGACAGCACAAAAGAGAGGGGAAGAGAAACAGCACACAAGAGAGGGGGAGAGACAGCACAAAAGAGATGGGGGAGAGAGACAGCACAAAAGAGGGGGGGGGAGACAGCACACAAGAGAGGGGGAGAGAGACAGCACAAAAGAGATGGGGGAGAGAGACAGCACAAGAGAGGGGGAGAGAGACAGCACAAAAGAGATGGGGGAGAGAGACAGCACAAAAGAGAGGGGGAGAGACAGCACAAAAGAGAGGGGGAGATAAACAGCACAAAAGAGAAGGGGAGAGAAACAGCACAAAAGAGATGGGGGAGAGAGACAGCACAAAAGAGAGGGGGAGAGAAAGCACAAAAGAGATGGGGGAGAGACAGCACAAAAGAGAGGGGGAGAGACAGCACAAAAGAGAGGGGGAGAGAAAGCACAAAAGAGATGGGGGAGAGAGACAGCACTAAAGAGAGGGGGAGAGAAACAGCACAAAAGAGAGGGGGGAGAGACGGCACAAAAGAGAGGGGGAGAGAAAGCACAAAAGAGATGGGAGAGAGACAGCACAAAAGAGATGGGGGAGAGACAGCACTAAAGAGAGGGGGAGAGACAGCACAAAAGAGAAGGGGAGAGAAACAGCACAAAAGAGAGGGGGGAGAGACAGCACAAAAGAGAGGGGAGAGAAACAGCACAAAAGAGTGGGGGGAACGACAGCACAAAAGAGATGGGGGAGAGAGACAGCACAAAAGAGATGGGGGAGAGAGACAGCACAAAAGAGAGGGGGAGAGACAGCACAAAAGAGATGGGGGAGAGAGACAGCACAAAAGAGAGGGGGAGAGAGACAGCACAAAAGAGATGGGGGAGAGAGACAGCACAAAAGAGAGGGGGAGAAACAGCACACAAGAGAGGGGGAGAAACAGCACACAAGAGAGGGAGGAGAGACAGCACAAAAGAGATGGGGGAGAGAGACAGCACAAAAGAGATGGGGGATAGAGACAGCACAAAAGAGATGGGGGAGAGAGGCAGCACAAAAGAGAGGGGGAGAGAGGCAGCACAAAAGAGAGGGGGGGAGAGACAGCACAAAAGAGATGGGGGAGAGAGACAGCACAAAAGAGATGGGGAGAGAGACAGCATAAAAGAGAGGGGGAGAGAGACAGCACAAAAGAGAGGGGAGAGAGCACAAAAGAGAGGGGGGAGAGAGCACAAAAGAGAGGGGGAGAGAGCACAAAAGAGAGGTGGGAGAGACAGCACAAAAGAGAGAGGGCGAGAGACAGCACAAAAGAGAGGAGGAGAGAGACAGCACAAAAGAGAGGGGGAGAGAGACAGCACAAAAGAGATGGGGGAGAGAGACAGCACAAAAGAGAGGAGAAGAGAGCACAAAAGAGAGAGGGGGATAGAGAGAGAGCAAGGGGTGGGACCGCTGTACTTCAAAAAAAATGGCCTGTGTACACGGGCTTTAGGACTAGTAAGTAATAAAGGGATTATCTTTCTTTTTAAACAACAAAAATTCTGGTGTTGACTGTCCCTTTAACTACTTCATGGTGCACCTTTTTCTTCTTATTTCAGTTATAAGTAGCCGGCTACTTTCTATTACAGTTAGGGGCCCTACAGGTTTTTATATTGATTTTATTTAACTTTTTGATATGTTTGTGATAATAAATATTCCTTTTCTTTAACATTATTTATTTTTGAGTGCAGTGTCTCTAGACGGGTGTTCAAATTTAGTTTACCCATTTCTCTTTTTGTACTTTTAAGAATATTTTATTGTTTAAAGCTTTCCTTATCTTGCACTTTAGATGCGTATAACAAGCCATAACACGTGATAGTAATTTTCTTTTATTAGATATTGTAATTCCAATTGCTTAAATAAAATTTTGTTTTAATAACTATTTATTTGCTGCCGTTTTGAGAACGGAGATAGTTAAAAGATAAATAGTTTTTATAGTAATGAAGGTTGGTGCTTATATATGCAGTTAATGTGATTTAAACTATGCAAATAATTACATTTCTAATTTCTGATGATGTTTTTCATGGTTGGATTAAAGAAATAATATTTCAGCCGTTATCGGTCTGCAATTAGCTGTTTTAGCTCAGCTCTTTCATGGTAAGAGGAAGATGAATTATATCTAGGTTATATTTCATGATGTCAAGCTAATTACTCACATACACAAATATGGGGCGTCGTGAGTCAATTACAATAAATCTATAAGTATAGAAAATGACGTCTATAGATAATTGATATCAATGAACAGTAGGGGGTCGTATAACCCTATACAAGTGGTAAGATCAAAGCTTACTTTTACAAAAATATAAAAACAGCAACGCGTTTCTATGTTGTATGAAACAGCTATGTATTAGCTGAGAAACGCGTTGCTGTTTTTATATTTCTTCTGTTATGTGTGATCAGTCCACGGGTCATCATTACTTCTGGGATATAACTCCTCCCCAACAGGAAATGCAAGAGGATTCACCCAGCAGAGCTGCATATAGCTCCTCCCCTCTACGTCACTCCCAGTCATTCTCTTGCACCCAACGACTAGATAGGATGTGTGAGAGGACTATGGTGATTATACTTAGTTTTTATAACTTCAATCAAAAGTTTGTTATTTTACAATAGCACCGGAGCGTGTTATTGCCTCTCTGGCAGAGTTTGAAGAAGAATCTACCAGAGTTTTTACTATGATTTTAACCGGAGTAGTTAAGATCATATTGCTGTTTCTCGGCCATCTGAGGGAGGTAAAAGCTTCAGATCAGGGGACAGCGGGCAGATGAATCTGCATTAAGGTATGTAGCAGTTTTTATTTTCTGAATGGAATTGATGAGAAAATCCTGCCATACCGTTATAATGACATGTATGTATACTCTACACTTCAGTATTCTGGGGATGGTATTTCTGGAATTACTCTGTTAAAAGTACTTTAAACCTTTTAAAAGGTATTTATTATGTTAAACGTTTTTGCTGGAATGTAGAATCGTTTGCATTTTCTGAGGTACTGAGTGAATAAATGTTTGGGCATTATTTTTCCACTTGGCAGTTGCTTGTTTTTAATTGTGACAGTTTCGTTTCTCTCTCACTGCTGCGTGTGAGGGGGTGGGGCCGTTTTTGGCGCTCTTTGCTACGCATCAAAAATTTCCAGTCAGTTACTCTTGTATTTCCTGCATGATCCGGTTCATCTCTAACAGAACTCAGGGGTCTTCAAACTTCTTTGGAGGGAGGTAGATTCTCTCAGCAGAGCTGTGAGACTTATATATTGACTGTGATTAAAAACGTTGCTCTGTAATTTTTATGTTTCAAATTTAATTATTGTTACTTTACTAATGGGAACAAACCTTTGCTAAAAGTTGTGTTGTTTTTAAAGATTGATGCTATAACTGTTTTTTTCAGTTCATTATTTCAACTGTCATTTAATCGTTTAGTGCTTCTTTGAGGCACAGTACGTTTTTGTTAAATAAGATTGTAACCAAGTTGCAAGTTTATTGCTAGTGTGTTAAACATGTCTGATTCAGAGGAAGATACCTGTGTCATTTGTTCCAATGCCAAGGTGGAGCCCAATAGAAATTTATGTACTAACTGTATTGATGCTACTTTAAATAAAAGCCAATCTGTACAAATTGAACAAATTTCACCAAACAGCGAGGGGAGAGTTATTCCGACTAACTCGCCTCACGTGTCAGTACCTGCATCTCCCGCCCGGGAGGTGCGTGATATTGTGGCGCCTAGTACATCTGGGCGGCCATTACAGATAACATTACAAGATATGGCTACTGTTATGACTGAAGTTTTGGCTAAATTACCAGAACTAAGAGGCAAGCGTGATCACTCTGGGGTGAGAACAGAGTGCGCTGATAATACTAGGGCCATGTCTGATACTGCGTCACAGCTTGCAGAGCATGAGGACGGAGAGCTTCATTCTGTGGGTGACGGTTCTGATCCAAACAGATTGGATTCAGATATTTCAAATTTTAAATTTAAATTGGAGAACCTCCGTGTATTACTAGGGGAGGTTTTAGCGGCTCTTAATGATTGTAACACTGTTGCAATACCAGAGAAATTGTGTAGGTTGGATAAATACTTTGCGGTACCCGGCGAGTACTGACGTTTTTCCTATACCTAAGAGACTAACTGAAATTGTTACTAAGGAGTGGGATAGACCCGGTGTGCCGTTCTCACCCCCTCCAATATTTAGAAAGATGTTTCCAATAGACGCCACCACACGGGACTTATGGCAAACGGTCCCTAAGGTGGAGGGAGCAGTTTCTACTTTAGCTAAGCGTACCACTATCCCGGTGGAGGATAGCTGTGCTTTTTCAGATCCAATGGATAAAAAATTAGAGGGGTACCTTAAGAAAATGTTTGTTCAACAAGGTTTTATATTGCAACCCCTTGCATGCATCGCGCCGATTACGGCTGCGGCAGCATTTTGGATTGAGTCTCTGGAAGAGAACCTTAGTTCAGCTACGCTGGACGACATTACGGACAGGCTTAGAGTCCTTAAACTAGCTAATTCATTCATTTCGGAGGCCGTAGTACATTTAACCAAACTTACGGCTAAGAACTCAGGATTCGCCATTCAGGCACGTAGGGCGCTGTGGCTAAAATCCTGGTCAGCTGATGTAACTTCTAAGTCCAAATTACTTAATATACCTTTCAAGGGGCAAACTTTATTTGGGCCCGGTTTGAAAGAAATTATCGCTGACATTACAGGAGGTAAGGGCCACGCCCTGCCTCAAGACAAAGCCAAAGCTAAGGCTAGACAGTCTAATTTTCGTCCCTTTCGGAATTTCAAAGCAGGAGCAGCACCAACTTCCACTGCACCAAAACAGGAAGGAGCTGTTGCTCGTTACAGACAAGGCTGGAAACCTAACCAGTCCTGGAACAAGGGCAAGCAGGCCAGGAAACCTGCTGCTGCCCCAAAGACAGCATGAACCGAGGGCCCCCGATCCGGGACCGGATCTAGTGGGGGGCAGACTCTCTCTCTTCGCCCAGGCTTGGGCAAGAGATGTTCAGGATCCCTGGGCGCTAGAGATCATATCTCAGGGATACCTTCTAGACTTCAAATTCTCTCCCCCAAGAGGGAGATTTCATCTGTCAAGGTTGTCAACAAACCAGATAAAGAAAGAAGCGTTTCTACGCTGTGTACAAGATCTGTTATTAATGGGAGTGATCCATCCGGTTCCGCGGTCGGAACAAGGACAAGGGTTTTACTCAAACCTGTTTGTGGTTCCCAAAAAAGAGGGAACTTTCAGGCCAATCTTGGATTTAAAGATCCTAAACAGATTCCTAAGAGTTCCATCGTTCAAAATGGAAACTATTCGGACAATTTTACCCATGATCCAAAAGGGTCAGTACATGACCACAGTGGATTTAAAGGATGCTTACCTTCACATACCGATTCACAAAGATCATTACCGGTATCTAAGGTTTGCCTTCTTAGACAGGCATTACCAGTTTGTAGCTCTTCCATTCGGATTGGCTACGGCTCCAAGAATCTTCACAAAGGTTCTGGGTGCCCTTCTGGCGGTACTAAGACCGCGAGGAATTTCGGTAGCTCCGTACCTAGACGACATTCTGATACAAGCTTCAAGCTTTCAAACTGCCAAGTCTCATACAGAGTTAGTTCTGGCATTTCTAAGGTCGCATGGATGGAAAGTGAACGAAAAGAAGAGTTCTCTCTTTCCTCTCACAAGAGTTCCATTCTTGGGGACTCTTATAGATTCTGTAGAAATGAAGATTTATCTGACAGAAGACAGATTAACAAAGCTTCTAAATGCATGCCGTGTCCTTCATTCCATTCAACTCCCGTCAGTAGCTCAATGCATGGAGGTGATCGGCTTAATGGTAGCAGCAATGGACATAGTACCCTTTGCACGTCTACATCTCAGACCGCTGCAATTGTGCATGCTGAGTCAGTGGAATGGGGATTACTCAGACTTGTCCCCTACTCTGAATCTGGATCAAGAGACCAGAAACTCTCTTCTATGGTGGCTTTCTCGGCCACATCTGTCCAGGGGGATGCCATTCAGCAGGCCGGACTGGACAATTGTAACAACAGACGCCAGCCTACTAGGTTGGGGCGCTGTCTGGAATTCTCTGAAGGCTCAGGGACAATGGAATCAGGAGGAAAGTCTCCTGCCAATAAACATTCTGGAATTGAGAGCAGTTCTCAATGCCCTTCTGGCTTGGCCCCAGTTAAAAACTCGGGGGTTCATCAGGTTTCAGTCGGACAACATCACGACTGTAGCTTACATCAACCATCAAGGAGGGACAAGAAGCTCCCTAGCAATGATGGAAGTATCAAAGATAATTCGCTGGGCAGAGTCTCACTCTTGCCATCTGTCAGCAATCCACATCCCGGGAGTGGAGAACTGGGAGGCGGATTTCTTGAGTCGCCAGACTTTTCATCCGGGGGAGTGGGAACTTCATCCGGAGGTCTTTGCCCAAATACTTCGACGTTGGGGCAAACCAGAGATAGATCTCATGGCGTCTCGCCAGAACGCCAAACTTCCTCGCTACGGGTCCAGATCCAGGGATCCGGGAGCGGTTCTGATAGATGCTTTGACAGCACCTTGGAACTTCGGGATGGCTTACGTGTTTCCACCCTTCCCGCTGCTTCCTCGATTGATTGCCAAAATCAAACAGGAGAGAGCATCAGTGATTCTAATAGCGCCTGCATGGCCACGCAGGACTTGGTATGCAGATCTAGTGGACATGTCATCCTGTCCGCCTTGGTCTCTACCTCTAAGACAGGACCTTCTGATACAGGGTCCATTCAAACATCAAAATCTAACTTCTCTGAAGCTGACTGCTTGGAAATTGAACGCTTGATTTTATCAAAACGTGGTTTTTCTGAGTCGGTTATTGATACCCTGATACAGGCTAGGAAGCCTGTTACCAGAAGGATTTACCATAAGATATGGCGCAAATACCTATACTGGTGCGAATCCAAACGTTACTCCTGGAGTAAGGTTAGGATTCCTAGGATATTGTCCTTTCTACAAGAAGGTTTAGAAAAGGGTTTATCGGCTAGCTCATTAAAGGGACAGATCTCAGCTCTGTCCATCTTGTTACACAGGCGTCTGTCAGAAAATCCAGACGTCCAGGCCTTTTGTCAGGCTTTAGCTAGGATCAAGCCTGTGTTTAAATCTGTTGCTCCGCCATGGAGTTTAAATCTTGTTCTTAACGTTCTACAAGGAGTTCCGTTTGAACCCCTTCATTCCATTGATATAAAGTTGTTATCTTGGAAAGTGTTATTTTTAATGGCTATTTCTTCGGCTCGGAGAGTCTCTGAGTTATCAGCTTTACATTGTGATTCTCCTTATTTGATTTTTCATTCAGATAAGGTAGTTCTGCGTACAAAACCTGGGTTCTTACCTAAGGTAGTCACTAACAGGAACATCAATCAAGAGATCGTGGTGCCTTCCCTGTGCCCGAATCCTTCTTCAAAGAAGGAACGTCTTCTACACAATCTGGATGTAGTTCGTGCTCTCAAGTTCTACTTGCAGGCAACTAAGGATTTTCGACAAACGTCTTCCCTGTTTGTCGTGTACTCTGGTCAGAGGAGAGGTCATAAGGCTTCGGCTACCTCTCTCTCCTTCTGGCTTCGTAGCATAATTCGTTTAGCCTATGAGACTGCTGGACAGCAGCCTCCTGAAAGAATTACAGCTCATTCTACTAGAGCTGTGGCTTCCACTTGGGCCTTTAAGAATGAGGCCTCTGTTGAACAGATTTGCAAGGCTGCAACTTGGTCTTCGCTTCATACTTTTTCCAAATTTTACAAATTTGACACTTTTGCTTCTTCGGAGGCTATTTTTGGGAGAAAGGTTCTTCAGGCAGTGGTTCCTTCTGTATAATGAGCCTGCCTATCCCTCCCGTCATCCGTGTACTTTTGCTTTGGTATTGGTATCCCAGAAGTAATGATGACCCGTGGACTGATCACACATAACAGAAGAAAACATAATTTATGCTTACCTGATAAATTCCTTTCTTCTGTTGTGTGATCAGTCCACGGCCCGCCCTGTTTTTTAAGGCAGGTAAAGATTTTTTAAATTATACTCCAGTCACCACTTCACCCTTGGTTTCTCCTTTCTCGTTGATTCTTGGTCGAATGACTGGGAGTGACGTAGAGGGGAGGAGCTATATGCAGCTCTGCTGGGTGAATCCTCTTGCATTTCCTGTTGGGGAGGAGTTATATCCCAGAAGTAATGATGACCCGTGGACTGATCACACAACAGAAGAAAGGAATTTATCAGGTAAGCATAAATTATGTTTTTTATTAAAGTAAGATTTGATCTTACCACTTGCTGCCAAACAATTATTTGCCTTCTCTCCATCACCTTTAATGGTTAAATAGACTTTGGGATACGTTCGTCTGGATACACCTCATTGCTGTTGGAGTTTTGCGGGAGGCCAGTCTGCTGGATGCTTTCTCACATGTGAGTGAAATACTTTTTGCACTTTACCACAAGAGTACATGCAATACTAGGCCATATGGTTCTTCTGTTTTTCTTTATCTTCCACTAATTACTTACATGTGAGAAGGTAAAGGAATTAGTGAAACTTGTAACTGTTTTGATAAATGATGAATTTATTAGCTGTCAGCTTCTTGGATTTGCCATCTGAGAGTAGCAAGGTTTCATGCAATCAGCGATACCCCCTCTAACCTGAATTGTGCATGATATGATGTGTATGTCAGTGATAAGTTAGAAAAACTACAATCAAAGTACTCAGGCTCATGAGCTAGCATTCTTCAGACAGCAGGTGGTTATCATTAGACGCTAGCACTACTTTGGTAATGTGCTTTAGTAAAACAGTGTAATAATTCTTTATTATCTTAAAAGTGACATCAGACCCAGTGTTTTCTTATAGCTTTGAATAAAACCTGTTCACTGACATAATAAAAAAAAAATCAAGATTCATTAAACATTGGTTTTCCTATATAGGTATCACGGTGAATGGACATTTGAGAGGGGCCCCTCTGAAAGTTGGCTATGAGAACAGACTGCGTACTTACTTTGATGTTATCACAATCATCATAAATCGGCCACGTACCAATTATATTGTCAATGTATCCCTTGACATGTTGACATTAAAGGGGGAGGACCAGTTGACTCTCCCCATCAACCGGCCAGCTTTGATCCACAAGGCAAGACTAGCAATCAAAATATCACCTTCCTCTAACATCACTGTTTGGATTGAGCGCAACGTGAAGCTCCTGATTCTGTTCCATCACTATAAGCATCCAACCTACCTGCAACTAGACCACCTAGGATTTTACATTGTAAAAGGGGACGGCTTATCCTCTGCATCTGCAGGCCTACTAGGTGGGTTTTTATTATCTGTTTATCTTGGTTTAAATTATTGCAGCAATGGCACCAAATCAGATAATTTAAATAAATAGGAGCACACCCAACAAATACTGATACACTTTTTTCATTGTAATATTTTTCTAGCCATAAAACCCTTCTACTTATAGCCCAAATCCTAAACAAGTCTTGCACATTTATAACACAAACGCAATACCACTCTTATACCTGTATAGCCCAAACATGTCACTATAGCAAATTGAATGCCCAAAGAACCCATTAATGTATAACATTATGAACACAAAGACATCTTTATTATCACTACAGCTCAACGACCACAGTTCTTTGGAATGCTTATAGCTCAAAGATCACACCATTTTTAAAGTTTAAAAAATAAACTCAACCACATGTGTTTAATATAGCCAGAGGTTGACTGTCACTTGAGCCTCCAAGCATTCCAAAGACAGCACAGCTTTTTACCTTTAAAATACAAAAAAAAAATTCAAACCATTCTACATTCCCAAAGGAGAAATGAAATGGTTTCACACATCATTAGCAGTTTAAATATATTAGAAGGGGATTTAAAAATTGTATTTAGTGTTCAAATATTAAAAATTAAGCGGTCATTGTCTTCCAATAAGATTATTATACTGTGAAACATTCCCAGACCATAGAATTTTATAATATTATACAACTACTTCTGTCGAATATTGTATTTTGCCAGACTTCTGCTGCTTCATAACATATGTACATTTTTGATGCATGATAAGTTGGAAAACTGATTGGGGCCTATCTATCAAGCTCCGAAAGGAGCTTGACGGCCCGTGTTTCTGGCGAGTCTTCAGACTCGCCAGAAACAGCAGTTATGAAGCAGCGGTCACAAAGACCGCTGCTCCATAATCCTGTCCGCCTGCTCTGAGCAGGCGGACAGGAATCATAACAATTCAACCCGATCGTATATGATCGGGTTGATTGACACCCCCTGCTGGCGGCCCATTGGCCGCGAGTCTGCAGTGGGCGGCGTTGCACCAGCAGCTCTTGTGAGCTGCTAGTGCAATGTTAAATGCGGAGATCGTATTGCTGTCCGCATTCAGCGATGTCTTGCAGACCTGATCCGCACTGTCGGATCAGGTCCGCAAGACATTTCTTCAATATGCCTCATTGTCTGTAATCCTTAAATACCTCAATAAAAAAAACTATTTAAAAAAAATAAAAAATGGTTTCCATAACATTATAATGGAAAAAAGGAAATCTGATAAATAAATAAAAACTATTACATGGGAGATGATAAAAAGAGGGTAGCAAACAACAGTCAGATATTATGTACAGGAGAATTCACACAAAAGGTGGTAGTTTTAATAATTGTCGAGCGGACATGATTCACTGTAGCGAATCATGTCTGCTCGATCTCACTAAATGCTGTCGGTATTTAACACTGCATAAGCATTTCTGGTGAAATTCTTGTGCAATGCCGCCCCCTTCTCACCAGCGGCCAGGGGCCGTCAATCATCCCGATCATATTGGATCGGGGTGATTTCAATCTGCCACCTAAAAGGTGGTGGACAAGTTAAAGGGACACTCAAGTAAACCTTTAACTTTCATTATTCAGATAGAGCAGTAATTTTAAACAACTTTCCAATTTACTTCCATTAAAAAAAGTGCACAGTCTTTTTATATTTAAACTTTTTGAGTCACCAGCTCCTACTGAGCATGTGCAAGAATTCACAGAATAAACTTATATGCATTTGTGATTTGCTGTTGGCTGTCACATGGTACGTATATGCTTTTGTGATTGGCTGATGGCTGTCACATGGTACGTGTATGCTTTTGTGATTGGCTGATGGTTGTCACATGTTACAGGGGGAGTGGAAACAGACATAACTTTTAAAATTGTCAGAAACAAAATTTACTATTTATTTAACGTTCAGACTTAGCGCGATTGCATTGTCTTGTTATCTTGCATTCGTTGATTATGCAAATCTACTGTGTTTACTGGTCCTTTAAGGAGCGGGTGAGCCTGAATTGATGGGGCTCCGAAGCAGTATCCGCTGCTTAATAAATGGTGCCCAAAATCTTATTGAATATTGACCATCTGTAAAATTGTACTTTGTTTTTGTTACTATTTAATTTGACTCCTGTGCTATTCATTTCTCAGGCCAGTTCCAGAAAGCCACCATAGAGTTCGATGAGAAAAAACAAAGCAATGAGCCAACCCTTTCAGCAGTTGTGACTCGCAACAACCAAAAGGCTCCCGCCACTCTTGTGGTGAAGACCTTGAAAGACTCGTCAGCCCAGGCTCACACTTCCCAGTGCTGGCTGGTGAAACATGGAGAAATAGAGCAGATTCTGGATGGAAAATACATCTCCTATGTGGTGTCAGACCTTGCAGAGATGTAGGATGATCACCAGGGTACACACTGCAGGAGTAACGTCTGTTTGTGATTAAGATGCATCACCTAAAGGGATTAGAGAAACTGGTACTGCTGAAATGGCAGAAACATAGACCATGTAGCAGAACCTCCCTTCTCACCTGGATAGTTCACGTTGGAGCATGTAGAAGATCACGTCATTGTTTGTGAAAAAAGAGGTCTATTTGATAACTGCCAGCTACAGCCTCACAACCATCTCTGGCCTCTTATTCTTTAACCAACTCTCTAACCCAGGGGTGGGCAATTATCGGCCCTCCAGATGTTATGGACTACATCTCTCATAATGCTCTTTCAGCCATAATGCTGGCAAAGCATTATGGGAGATGCAGTCCAAAACATCTGGAAGGCCGATAGTTGCCCACCCCTGCTCTAACCAATAGCATATTAAAGGGATATGAAGCCCATTTTTTTATTTCATGATTTAGCTAGTAATAATTTATTTCTATTATTAAATTTCCCTCACTGTCTTGGTATCCTTTGTTAAAGAACAGGTAGGATGGTTTAGGATTGTGTTGCTATCTGGAGCAATATTTTGCAGCAGTTTTATAACAATGTTATACATTTGGAATTGCACTAGATGGCAGCAGTTTGAGGTTATACAGTGTTCTAGACTTCCTGCCTAGGTATCTTCTTCAACAAAGAATACCATAAGAGGAAATATAATAGAAAAGTTTGGTTTCATGTCCCTTTAATAATTATTAAGCTTAAGGGTGAATAATTATTAAGCTTGAGGTTGGGATTGTAACAAAAACTCTGACTTTAAAGGGACATGAACCCAATTTTTTTTCTTTCATGATTCAGATAGAGCATGCAATTATAAGCAACTTTCTAATTTACTCCTATTATCGTTTTTTTTGGTTCAAAACCATGGAAAGCACTTTATTGATGAGTGAATTTATCCACCAATCAACAAAAACAACCCAGTTTGTTCACCAAAAATGGGCCGGCATCAAAACTTACATTCTTGCATTTCAAATAAAGATACCAAGAGAATAAAGACAATTTAATAATAGGAGTAAATTAGAAAGTTGCTTAAAATTGCATGCTCTATCTGAATCACAAAATAAAAAAATTGGGTTCAGTGTCCCTTTAACATAGTACAGAAGGGAACATTGTGATTGTCATTTATTCTATATTTATGGAAACAGGGTGACTCAGAAAGATGGATTATTCAATTTATGACCCAGTAATAGGTTAATGGGACATTGTATATATTGCAAAATGTATTATAATTTTTCTTTAATGGTGAGAGTCCATGAGACATCTCAAGTGGGATTCCCCTCTAGATGACTAGGAGGAGGTAACACCCCAACATACCAGATCTTTGATTCCTTCTACTCTCCCAAAATCCATCAGTCAAGAGCTGATCAACAGAACATTTAGAGGAACATGTGGAGATGTCACAGGCTGCCTGGGTGAAATGCGGAATTATCTGCCAGTCCCCTGGTGTAGTTTGTTCTGCTCCTGGCAAGATCTATGGCACTTTTCTTGCGCTGCCTTGGATGGGCCATCTACTGACAGCAGTCGTCTGCAAATAAGGTAACTCAGTAGACTTAGATACTGGCAGGTAAGTACATTACACCTTCACAGCCCACCGGTTATTAGAATGAACATGTACACGTGATTCACATCATTCTTTCACTATTTGCAGCATAATGTTACTGTAAGAATAGAGCACTGGTTTTGAAACACCAACAGGTCACATTTTCAGGATTACTTTGGATGAGAGCAGGCAAAATAACCATGTTTACTAATAACCTGATTATTTCATCTGTGCTCCAGTTCAGATATCCTCAAAATCTGGCCTGTTAGGGAGGTCTGAGGACAGGTTTTAAACCCAGTGGAATAGAGCGACTAGCTTTAGCGCTCTCCAGTAACACTGGAGCCCGTAATGCAGCCCCTGTCTCTTCACGTGCTCTATTGTTAAGCTTCTACCACCACTAACCTGTTGGTGGACTTTTAGCTAGCCATTTGAGGAATTCTCCTTAACTTGCTAAACAGTAGCCATTTTACAGGCGTTGACGCTGTTCTTGTGCCCTGGGAGGTGGTGAGACTGCTCTAAATCATATTGTAACTTACCAATGTATCTATATAATTATACATTAATGTATACATTATTGTGCTAACTATAGTTATTTAAATTGTTGTGCTTTTGTTATCATACATTTTCACCTCTTGTGATGGGGCTAGTGTGTCTCACTGTTTTCTTCTCCTTTACGGGTTTACTCAGTCATATATTGTGCCTCATGGTTGTGTTTACAACTTTGTTTTATTACTTTAGCTTAACTATCTCTTGTGGAGATAACCAACTTTCATCCTTACTTGCCTATATTACCCCACAAATGGATCAAATTAGTGCAGCTCAGGTCTCTTTACCAGCAGTTGACGCATAAGTGGGCAGATCTACTGATCGTGTAAGTCCCCCATGTTTATGTCTCTTATTTAAAGGGACAGTATACACCAATTTTTATTTAACTGCATGTAATAGACACTACTATAAAGAATAATATGCACAGATACTGATATAAAAATCCAGTATAAAACCTTTAAAAAACTTACTTAGAACTCCCATTTTAGCACTGTTGGTGAGATTAGCCTGGTACACCCACTGAAAGAGACTGATAGCAGAACCTCCCCCCTCCCCTGGATATGAAAAGACCCTTTATACAAACAGAAGCAGTCTGAAGTCTGTATACATCAGTATACATCTAAAAATTTGGGGCTTGGTTAGGAGTCTGAAAATCAGCACAATGTAATTTAAAAATAAGCAAAACTATACATGTTTACAAAAACACTACTAGATGTGCTATATAAATGGATCATCTGCAAAACATTTATGCAAAGAAAAAAATTGTGTATAATGTCCCTTTAAGGATATTCCTGTTTTTTACCCTGCTCAGCTGTTTATGTGCTGGAGCAATTTCAAATACTAGACAGGGTTTAGCTCATAGTACTGATAACTACTACAGGGGCAGGTATCCACTATAGAGAAAACCCTGCCAGTTTTTTAAAGAAATATATATACTATTTCTGAGTTGATGGCTGTAATGCCTCCTCTAAGAAAATACAGATGCATGCATGTGGCTAGATGTGATCCTTCAGAAGCCCTTCTCTTATCAGAAGTCTCCCTATCGAGTGACCTATCTAGAGCCCTTGATCTAAAGAGGGTACTTTAGAGCACTTCATGCCTTACTAAGGGAAATGTTAAAGTCTTTAGAAGATGAGAATTCTCCCACTTCTGACAAACCTATTACTAAAAGTAAAGAAGGTTCCTAAGCAGCCATCTACCTTCCCAGTGCCTGATTTAGTTGTCAGTCTGGTAACTAAGGATTGGAAAAAACAGGTATACCCTTTGTTCTATCCGCCAAATTTGAGACTATGCTTCCATTAACTCCTTTGAAGTTGGAAGTTTGGGAAACTGTCCATAAAGTAGATAGGGCCATTTATAGAACACTGTTTCTTTGGAGGATAGTACATCTTTTAAAGACTCCACAGGCAAGAAACTAGATAGCTTCCACAGGTGGTCACTTCAGTTGGCAGGCTATCTCTTTTGCTATGCTGTCAGTGCAGCTTGCGTAGCTGCAGCTACCTCGGTTTGGTGTGATAACTTATTGGAACTGATAGCGGGTGAAGTATCCTTAGAAGAAATCCAGGATCGTTTAAAGCTTTATTTGTGATTCAGTAGTGGAAATGATCCGCATACTGCTACTGCTGTTTTAGATGGACAAGCCTTCTGGATAAAGTATTGGGGGTCAATTTATCATATGCCGGGCAGACATGATTCGCTGGTGTGAATCATGTCCGCCCGATATCGCTAAATGCATACACTGTCGGCATTTAACATTGCACAAGCATTTCTTGTGAAATGCTTGTGCAATGTTGCCCCCTGCACATTCGCGGCCAATGGCCCACTAGCAGGGGGTGTCAATCATCCTGATCGGTCCTAAAAGGTGGCGAACAAGTTAAGGAGCAGCAGTCTTATGACCACTGCTTCTTAACTTAAGTTTCCGGCGAGCCAGAAACTTCGGCCATAGAAAGCAACTTCCACTGCTTATTAAATCTACCCCTAGATCTGGAGATATTGTTTCCAAGAACAGACTTTTATATCTACTCTTTCAGTGTAAAATACTGTTTGGCCCAGGGCTCGGTGGAATCATTGCTAAAGTCACTGGATGTAAAGGAGTGTTCCTATCTCAGAACAAGAAAAACTAGGGGTAAAACTAGGAGATCTTGCTGATTTCGTTCCTTAGATAATTCAAAGTCCCAAAGGACAAACTTCTCAACTCAGCATTTAGGATCACCCAAGACTACTTTAATCCCTGTTCCAAGGCTAAGCAGTCCACTTCCACCTCCAAGTCCGATTGATGGTGTGACACCCATTCCAGAGGTGATTCTAATAGGGGGTAGATTGAAGTTGTTTCTGGAGGCTTGGGAGAGGTCTGTGGCAGACCCTTGACTGTTTGAGATTGTTTCTTAGGGGTACTGAATCAGTTCCCAGAGATTCAGTAAAGGCCTAGGACTTTTTTTAATGTGTTTCAGAGATCAAATCAAAAGGAGTAATTACTCCAGATCCCAAATTGGAACAAAACCTTGTGTTCTACTCCAATCTCTTTATTGTACCAAATAAAGAGGGTATATTTTATCCAATATAGACAATATATGTCTACTATAGATGTAAAATATGCCTATGTGCATATCCTTATTCACAGGGATCATGTAAGGTTCCTCGGGCTTGCTTTTCTGAACAGTCTGTGACCCTTTTGTTTGGCCTTGCCACAGCCTCCAGGATATTTACCAAGATATAGAGGGCCTTTTTGTTTGTGGTACAAGTTCAAGGCTACTCTGTAGCACCCTATCTAGATGACTTTCTAGCACAAGTACCTCTTCTTCTGTTAGCTGGGAAACACACAGAAGCTGCCCTTCAACCAATTCACAGTCATAGTTGTTGCATGAACCTGCCAAAGAGTTCTTTGACTCTTGACACTCAAGTGTCCTTCTTAGGCTGATCATACTCTATGTCTATGTGCCTAGCCCTGACAGACCAATGTAGAGACAAACTTTATGTGCTCAACTTCAGCAAACTCCTTGACTATGAGTTGTTCAATGCATGGAGGGGATAGGTCCCATGGTGTCTGCATCAGATACAGTCCCCATTTCGAGGTTTCATCTCAAGCTTCTGCCATTATCTATTCTTCGCAAATGGAACAGAGATTACTAGGACCTGTCTCTAAATATCCTATTGAATCAGGAGCTAAAACAGTTCTTGTGGTGGTAAACTCACCACTCCCAAGAGACCGCTGCTCCTTAACTCGTCCGCCACCTCTGAGCATTCAGATCGGTATGATTGATTTGATCAGGATGATTGATACCCCCTGCTAGTGGCCGATTGGCCACAAATGTGCAGGGGGCGGCATTGCACAAGCATTTCACTATAAATGCTTGTGCAATTTTAAATGCCGACAGCGTATGCAATGTTGGATGGACATGATTCGCTACAGTGGATCATGTCTGCCCGACAGTTAATAAATCTACCTCCATGTCTTGTGGATTCTCAGCATCTTATTTGCAGCCACCAATTAGCAAATAGCACACAGGTGCTGAGCTTACCTAGCTATGCTTTTCATCAAGCAAATTAGATAATAGAAGTAAATTGGACATTTTAAAATCGTATTATCTAGCCGAATCATGAATTACATTTTTTTCCCCTGTCTCTTTAATCACCCGCTTTGTCCTCTCCTGCTTTTCTCCTCTACTTCGCTATATGTGTGACTGAGGGATTTTGGGAGAGTAGGAGGGGTTTAAGCTCATATAGGGCCAAATTATGAGTGGAATACTAACAGTTACATGTGAGCGAAAAGAGGGTTTATCGCGGGTGTTTGTGTGTGTTAGGTTTTTCACTCATATTACAAGTCGAAAGTAAACATGATCGCTTGAGCGCAATTGAAGTTAATGGGCATCAGGATAGCACAAATACAGCTTTGGTTAACTGTTTTGCAAAACGTGTCACAATACACATCAAAAATACATTACAAAGTACAGTTATACTCATCATAACACTAATAAAAAGTATTAAAAACAAATATTGCACAAAAAGTTATAAGGGTTCAAAGATATGAGGTCTCAGGTGTTCGAAAAAAGGCGGGCAAAAGACTTTAACATGAACATACATACATATATATGTTTATAACTGTGTACATATATATATTTATGTATTTATATGTGTATATATGTATGGGTTAGCACACATGAGAACATGCGATCGGGTTTGCCTGTGAGTAGGGTGTTTAGTTTTTTTTTTTGCTCCATTGACTTCTATGGGGGAATACGTTAACGTTCATGTAATATTCTAAGTTTGGCTTTTTGCGCGCATTGGGTTAGTGCTCGTGCGAAAATAGTTTACTTTCAACTTGTAATACGAGCACTACCTGACACAAAAAGCTTAGTCCTAGCGTGCAAGTTGGAGTGTTAAATACCTCATCACTCGTAATCTGGCACATATTTTGGATGTTTTTGCCTCTATCTAGTGGACCGGAGTAGAATCCCACAAGTGATGTTTTTAGGACTCTCACCATCATGAAATAAATTAATTTATCAGGTAAGCATTTTTTGTATTCTTTTTAATGAGCTGTGCTGAACAAATCAAATTGTTCTTGCTTGGGAAGGAGTGTTCCTATCTAGCGGTACTGCTGTAAGAGATTCCCCTATTAGCCAGAGGGATTGTATACAGTAGTTACAGTTGGGCACAAATATTATTTCCCCATGAGTTTCAGTGCAAACAGCTTTTCCATAATCTTATTTATGCCTAAAAATATTTGTAACGTATAATTGCTGCTCTTTAATATACAGAACAAAACAAAATTATAAAGTATAACAACTTTTTGTTCCTGAAGAGACCCAGTCTGAAATTCTTTATATGTGAATAACAATCTATTTATGGTATTTCTTTAATATGTAGATACAAATTGCTTTCGCTTTTTTAAAGCAGATTAAATGAAATGCTCCTAAAAATTTTACATTAAATATAATTGCTATAATTTTATTGTAATTGTACCATCTTAGAATGATTCTACACAAGTGGAGCTAACAGATATTTTATTGTGAGTTTACATGATCATTATTTAAATGTTACAAAGGATTGTATTGTGTCAATAAAAAATTATTTAAAAAAATAGAAAAATAATCCATGAGCAAAGGCAATTTGTGGAAATATGTGACAAACTTGGGTTTTAGTGTTCACAACCTCCTCTGTTGACCTATTTGATTCTATCTTCAGCTCGTCATCTATATGTAGTCAATATGTTCTGTATAAAATGCAGATTATGGGCCAGATTACAAGTGGAGCGCTAAATACTGCTTTCATGAAATTGATATTTGCGCTCCACTGTGTAATACCAGCGCACATTAATGTGGGCTGGTATTACAAGTTGTCAGCAATGCGAACGCAAGCTCGCATTCGCATTGATGGGAAGCATTGTGCTCACAAGAGCGCACTTCCATAGGCTTGTTCTGATGCCGTTGGCTGTGCATCAGAACCTAAGCGCAGCAAAGGGGGTAAGTCGCAGAGCTATGGCAACAAATTGTAAATATATATGTATATGATTATATACATATGTATTTATGTGTTAATATGTGTATATACACATATTAACACATAAATATATATGTATATAACCATATATATTTACTGGGAACACACAATTCCCATAGACTGCAATGTAAAGACACTATTCAGTGCCTTTTTTTTTCTAACACCCCACACCCACCAACTTTAGCCCCAGAATACGGCCTAGTGCAGTTATTTTATTAAAAAAATAAAGAAGCTGCAATCAAGTGTGTCAAAAGAACTGAAATAAGGAAGCAGTCTGCAGAGGCTTAGATACAAGGTAATCACAGAGGTAAAAAATATATTAATATAACCGTGTTGGTTATGCAAAACTAGGGTATGGGTAATAAAGGGACAATAAAAATTCCGGAGTAGACTGTCCCTTTATGTCTCTTTAAACTAATTTTATTGTTATTTGAAATCCTAAAATAAGAAATCCTAAAATTAGCTATTATTAAAGTGAAGGTAAACTATGATGAATCAGTGCCCTGTTTTTGAAAATACTATTTAAAACAGGGGTACTTTCGTTCATCAAAGTTTACATTTCCCATTTTTGTACAAATAATTACTTTTTATTCTGGAAGCCGATCCAGCGCTTCCCCCGCCCGTTGCAAGCCTCTTTATACTTCACCAATGAAAAATCCGGCTTCCTCCAATCACGGCTTCCCCTCAGGCAATGTTTGCTCTGGGGGGAAGATATGATTGGAGGAAGCCGGATTCGTCATTGGTGACGTATGAAGAGACTTGCGACGGGCGGGGGAAGCGCTGGAGCGGCTTCCAGAATAAAAGGTAAGTATTTGTACAAAAACGGGGAAATTTAAACTTTGATGAATGAAAGTGCCACTGTTTTTAATAATATTTTTAAAAACAGGGCACTGATTTATCAAAGTTTACCTTCACTTTAATAGTGGGTAAACAACAGGCTTAACTCACAGTATATTGTCTTCCAACACATCACAAGTCTATCTATGGAACTTTTACGTATTTTTAATATGTTAATCTATAGGTGTGTTCACAAAAGCAAACTTCTCAGCTGACCTTTTTTTTTTTTTTTTTTTTAAATAAAGATGAATTAAAGAGACAGTTTAGTCAAAATTAAACTTTCATTATTCAGATAGGAGATGTAATTTTAATCAATTTTCCAATTTACTTTTATTATCAAATTTGCTTTGTTTTCTTGTTATTCTTAGTTGAAACTAAACCTAAGTAGGATCATATGCTAATTTCTAACCCCTTGAGGGCTGCCTCTTATCACATGTTTTTTAAATTGCTTTTAACAACAAGATACTGTGGGCCATACAGATAACATTGTAATCACGCCCGTGGCTAGTGGCAGACACTGCACTAATTGGCTAAAATGCAAGTCAATAGATAATAACTAAAAGTCATGTGATTAGGGCGGTCAGAAGATGCTTAGATACAAGTTAGTCACAGAAGTAAAAAGTGTATTAATATAACAGTGTTGGTTATGCAAAACTGGGGAATGTGTAATAAAGGGATTATCTTTATTTTTAAACAATAATTCTGGTGTTGACTGTCCCTTTAAGAGTTTGCACAACACAATGCTAAATCCAACTCAGTAGATTTTATATAGTCACAGTCATGTGATCAGGGGGCTGGAAGAAGGTTCTTAGATACAAGGTAATCACAGAGGTAAAAGTTGTATTAATATAACTGTGTTGGTTATGCAAAACTGGGGGATGGGTAATAAAGGGATTTTCTGTCTTTTAAAACAATAACAATTCTATTGTAGACTGTCCCTTTAAGGAAGTGGGATTGTGACAATTCAAGACATGGGTGTCTGGAGATCAAAAGGTCGCCCCGCCCACAAACAGGTAAAAAGGAAGACTTGTTTTTGTTAACTTGGGGGTTGAACACAATCAATCTTCTCATCTATTCTGCTCCCAAGAATGATTTTCAGTTTCTGGACAAACTCATCAGCGTGTTTTGTGAGTGAACTCAAAATGGACCAGTGCGCTAAAAGCCCACAGCTTCAAATGTGTTTTTACCAGAAAAGATCCCGAAAACGTGTAGTTGTTACAGGATAAAAAATGGGAATCCACTTGAAACTGACATATACAATGGCCCTTCACACCTCTTAAGGCAGGGGGCGACAAATCTGTTTAAAATTTAGGTTTCAATAAGAATATTTAGAAGCCAGAAAAACTTTTAGGACCCAGGCAGTGGTATTGCTATATAGATATATGGAGAATAACCCTAAAAGTTTGAAGCCAGTGATAAAATTCTAGGAGCCAGTGGCTCTTTGGCTCCTGGGTTTGTCGAGCCCTACAGTAAAGTTCTCTTGAATTAACCCCTTTGATTAGCATGTAAAGGGAATGGTCATTTACACATGAGATTAACCTATTGCAATCCAAATCTATCCTAATCACTTCTAAACAATCTGAATACCATTTGTATATGGAAGCATGATTAACATACTGGACATGTTTGTTCAATATATTGACACTTTAATATTAAAAAAAAAAAATGTTTTCAATATTTACATTTATTGATTATAAAAGCACCATTTTCTAGTTTCGTATGACATCTTTCAAGAAGAAACAGACTACGGGTTTCTATTAGAAGGACCTCTGTCATCTGTTAAAAGTGGAAATTAACAGTACTGAAACTGTAAAATGTGAAACTGCTCTATAACAATAATGATGTTCAAAGGAGATTACACCTTTGTGAATGGGTTTTTAAAAGGAAACATGACTTTGTGACTGGGCTTTCAAATGGGATCTCGCCTTCGCGTGAGCAAAGTCCAAACACGTTCACCACGTTTGCCTTTTCTTGTGCCTACATTATTAAAGAGGTAGCAAGGTCGAAAATTGAAATGTGCATGGGTGTTTTTCAATTTGAAATAGAAGAATTTTTGCAATATACTTCCATTAGCGAAAATGTTTATAGTAAAAGTTTTTCAGTGACATACTCACATAGGCTGTGTGCCCGGTGTACCAGCATTCAAACGCTACTCCTTCTCAGAGAGTCAGTAGGTGACTTGTATGATACAAATTAAAACTTCACAGAAGCAATACATACAACGGCCAGCTCTCTGCGCAGGCACAGTGTTTAAAGGGACATGAAACCCAATTTTTTTATTTCATGATTTAGAAAGAGCATGTCATTTTAAACAACTTTCTAATTTACTTCTATTATCTTTAATAGAAGATAATGTTCCATATGTTTAGAAGCCATTGTGGAACCCCCACTTAGAATGTGTCCCTCATGCATTGAAAGGTCAATAAATTGCAAAGAACATATTTTAGCTACTAAAAGTATGTCGCAGGATGATTCTCAGTCAGAAGGGAATCAGGTTATGCCATCTAATTCTCCCCAAGTGTCACAACCATTAACGCCCGCACAAGCGACACCAAGTACTTCTAGTGCGTCTAATTCTTTCACCCTGCAAGATATGGCCACAGTTATGAATACTACCCTCACAGAGGTTTTATCTAAGCTGCCTGGGTTGCAGGGGAAGCGCAGTAGGTCTGGTGTGAGAACAAATGCTGAGCCCTCTGACGCTTTATTAGCCATATCCGATGTACCCTCACAATGTTCTGAGTTGGGGGTGAGGGATTTGCTGTCTGAGGGAGAGATTTCTGATTCAGGAAAGATGTTCACTCAGGAAGGTTTTAGCGACTCTGGATGATTGTGACCCTATTGTAGTTCCAGAGAAATCGTGTAAAATGGACAGATTTCTAGAGGTTCCTGCCTACACTGATGTTTTTCTGGTCCCTAAGAGGATTTCGGACATTGTTACTAAGGAGTGGGATAGACCAGGTATTCCGTTCGCTCCCCCTCCTACTTTTAAGAAAATGTTTCCCATATCAGACACCATGCGGGACTCGTGGCAGACGGTCCCTAAGGTGGAGGGAGCTATTTCTACCCTGGCTAAGCGTACAACTATACCTATTGAGGACAGTTGTGCTTTCAAAGATCCTATGGATAAAAAAATTAGAGGGTTTCCTTAAGAAAATATTTGTTCATCAGGGTTTTCTTCTCCAACCTATAGCGTGCATTGTTCCTGTAACTACTGCAGCTGCTTTTTGGTTCGAGGCTCTGGAGGAGGCTCTTCAGGTTGAGACCCCATTAGATGATATTCTGGATAGAATTAGGGCTCTCAAGCTAGCTAATTCTTTCATTGCAGATGCCGCTTTTCAACTGGCTAAATTAGCGGCAAAGAATTCAGGTTTTGCCATTTTAGCGCGCAGAGCGTTATGGCTTAAGTCCTGGTCTGCTGATGTGTCATCAAAATCTAAGCTTTTAGCCATCCCTTTCAAAGGTAAGACCCTATTCAGGCCTTAAATGAAATAGATCATTTCAGACATCACTGGAGGGAAAGGCCATGCCCTTCCTCAGGATAAGACAAATAAGATGAGGACCAAACAAAATAATTTTCGTTCCTTTCGAAACTTCAAAGGTGGTCCCTCTACCTCTTCCCCTGCTGCAAAACCAGAGGGGAATTTTGCTCAATCCAAGTCAGTCTGGAGACCAAACCAGACTTGGAACAAAGGTAAACAGGCCAAGAAGCCTGCTGCTGCCACCAAGACAGCATGAAGGGGTAGCCCCCGATCCGGGATCTAGTAGGGGGCAGACTTTCTCTCTTTGCTCAGGCTTGGGCAAGAGACGTTCAGGACTCCTGGGCTTTAGAAATCGTAACCCAGGGGTATCTTCTAGATTTCAAAGATTCTCCTCCAAGGGGGAGATTCCATCTTTCTCAATTGTCTGCAAACCAGACAAAAAGAGAGGCGTTCTTACGCTGTGTAGAAGACCTATATACCATGGGAGTGATCCGCCCAGTTCCGAAAGCAAAACAGGGGCAGGGGTTGTACTCCAATCTGTTTGTGGTTCCCAAAAAAGAGGGAACCTTCAGACCAATTTTAGATCTCAAGATCCTAAACAAATTCCTCAGAGTCCCATCTTTCAAGATGGAGGCCATTCGGACTATTTTACCAATGATCCAGGAGGGTCAATATAGGACCACCGTGGACTTAAAGGATGCATATCTACACATCCCTATCCACAAAGATCATCACCAGTTCCTCAGGTTCACCTTTCTGGACAAGCATTACCAGTTTGTGGCTCTTCCCTTCGGGTTGGCTACAGCTCCCAGAATTTTCACAAAGGTGCTAGGGTCCCTTCTGGCGGTTCTAAGGCCGCGGGGCATAGCAGTGGCGCCTTATCTGGAGGATATCTTAATTCAGGCGTCGACTTACCAACTAGCCAAGTCTCACACGGACATCGTGTTGGCTTTTCTAAGATCTCACGGGTGGAAGGTGAACGTAAAAAAGAGTTCACTTATGCCTCTCACAAGAGTTCCATTCCTGGGAACTCTGATAGATTCGGTGGACATGAAAATTTTTCTTTCCGAGGTCAGGAAATCAAAGATTTTAACCACCTGCCAAGCTCTTCATTCCATTCCTCGGCCGTTAGTGGCTCAGTTTATGGAGGTAATCGGACTAATGGTAGCGGCAATGGACATAGTTCCGTTTGCTCGCTTGCATCTCAGACCACTGCAACTATGCATGCTCAATCAGTGGAATGGGGATTATGCAGATTTATCTCCTCAGATAAATCTGGATCAAGAGACCAGAGCCTCTCTTCTTTTGTGGTTGTCTCAGGATCATCTGTCCCAGGGACTCTGTTTCCGCAGGCCAGCGTGGGTCATAGTGACGACGGACGCCAGCCTATTAGGCTGGGGTGCAGTCTGGAATTCCCTGAAAGCACATGGTTTGTGGTCTCAGGAGGAGGCTCTCCTCCCGATAAATATTCTAGAAATGAGAGCGATATTCAACGCACTTTAGGCGTGGCCTCAGCTGGCTTCGGCCAGATTCATAAGACAATATCACAACTGTAGCATATATCAATCATCAGGGGGGAACAAAGAGTTCTCTAGCGATGATAGAGGTTACCAAAATAATTCGATGGGCAGAGACTCACTCTTGCCATCTATCAGCAATCTATATCCCAGGAGTGGAGAACTGGGAAGCGGATTTTCTAAGTCGTCAGACTTTTCATCCGGGGGAGTGGGAACTCCATCCGGAGGTATTTGCACAATTGATTCAGCAATGGGGCACACCAGAATTGGATCTGATGGCGTCTCGTCAGAACGCCAAACTTCCTTGTTACGGGTCCAGGTCAAGGGATCCTCAGGCAGTACTGATAGATGCTCTAGCAGTACCCTGGTCGTTCAACCTGGCTTATGTGTTTCCACCATTTCCTCTCCTTCCTCGTTTGATTGCCAGAATCAAACAGGAGAGAGCTTCAGTGATTTTGATAGCACCTGCGTGGCCATGCAAGACTTGGTATGCAGACCTGGTGGACATGTCATCCTTTCCACCATGGACTCTGCCACTGAGACAGGACCTTCTGATTCAAGGTCCGTTCCAGCATCCAAATCTAGTTTATCTGCGGCTGACTGCTTGGAGATTGAACGCTTGATTTTATCCAAGCGGGGTTTCTCTGAGTCGGTCATAGATACCTTAATTCAGGCTCGAAAGCCTGTCACTAGGAAAATTAATCATAAGATAGGGCGTAAATATCTTTATTGGTGCGAATCCAAAGGCTACTCATGGAGTAAGATCAGGATTCCTAGGATTTTGTCCTTTCTCCAAGAAGGATTGGAGAAGGGGCTATCAGCTAGTTCCTTAAAGGGACAGATATCTGCTTTATCTATTCTACTGCACAAGCGTCTGGCAGATGTTCCTGACGTTCAGTCGTTCTGTCAGGCTTTAGTTAGAATCAAGCCTGTGTTTAAACCTGTTGCTCCGCCATGGAGCTTGAATTTAGTTCTTAAAGTTCTTCAAGGGGTTCCGTTTGAACCTATGCATTCCATAGATATTAAGCTTCTATCTTGGAAAGTTCTGTTTTTAGTTGCTATCTCTTCGGCTCAAAGAGTTTCTGAACTATCTGCATTACAATCTGAATCGCCTTATCTTGTTTTCCATGCTGATAAGGTGGTTTTGCGTACCAAACCTGGATTCCATCCTAAGGTTGTTACTAATAGGAATATCAATCAGGAAATTGTTGTTCCTTCTCTGTGTCCTAATCCTTCCTCTAAGAAGGAGCGTCTGTTGCACAACTTGGACGTGCTTCGTGCTTTGAAGTTTTACTTGCAAGCAACCAATGATTTCCGTCAAACATCTTCTTTGTTTGTTGCCTATTCTGGAAAACGTAGAGGTCAAAAAGCTACGGCTACCTCTCTTTCTTTTTGGCTGAAAAGCATCATCCGTTTGGCATACGAGACTGCTGGACAGCAGCCTCCTGAAAGGATTACAGCTCACTCTACTAGAGCGTTGGCTTCCACATGGGCTTTTAAAAATGATGCTTCTGTTGAACAGATTTGTAAGGCTGCGACTTGGTCTTCGCTTCATACCTTTTCCAAATTTTACAAATTTGATACTTTTGCTTCTTCGGAGGCTATTTTTGGGAGAAAAGTTCTTCAAGCAGTGGTGCCTTCTGTTTAACCATCTGTCTTGTCCCTCCCGTTCATCCGTGTCCTGTAGCTTTGGTATTGTATCCCACAAGTAAAGGATGAATCCGTGGACTCGTCGTACCTTATAGAAGAAAAGTAAATTCATGCTTACCTGATAAATTAATTTCTTCTATGGTACGACGAGTCCACGGCCCGCCCTGTCATTTTAAGACAGATTATTTTTTTTATTTTAAACTTCAGTCACCTCTGCACCTCTTAGTTTCTCCTTTTTCTTTCTGTACCTTCGGTCGAATGACTGGGGGATGGAGCTAAGGGAGGAGCTATATAGACAGACAGCTCTGCTGTGGTGCTCTTTGCCACTTCCTGTTAGCAGGAGGATAATATCCCACAAGTAAAGGATGAATCCGTGGACTCGTCGTACCATAGAAGAAATTAATTTATCAGGTAAGCATAAATTTACTTTTTTTTCTTGTGGATTGTGGGGACATTGACGTGCACCTTTCACACTGGTGCTGGACTGTGAGTTACTTCTACTATATGTACATATGCTGCCAAAAACAGTAATAACTTTTACTATAAACTTTTTTGCTAATGGACTAATTGTTTGTCTTTATGGGAAATGTCAGTAAGATATGAACAAACAATAGTAACACTATTTAAGTTTAATATACATGAAATACAATCTAACCATATTGTACAATCTAATAATTCTAATTTATTGTATATATAGGTGTATAGAAGCAGATGTTCCATAACGAGCTAATGCAAACGCATGCTAGCTGACACATCAGATTTCAGGCAGAAACTAGTTGAGGTCAAGGTAAATCTTGGTTATTTCTTCTGAAAGATAAAAAGTAGAGTTCCATGTAGCATATCCTGTGCACAGAGAGTAATAGTCTTCCTTCCAGTCCCCAAAGGTGTACTCATATGTCTAAATACACCAAACCCTTGGGGGCCGATTTATCATAGCCCGAATTGGGTCAAATACCCCTCTTTCTGCGCAAGCCTTCAGGTTTGCCGGAAACAAGAATTAAGAAGCAGCGGTCTTAAGATCAATAATAATTTGATATATATATAATTTATACATATATATATGTTAATAATTTCATATATTTTGGTTAATTTTATAATGAACTTCTTTAAACCTTCTAACACTTAATTGCAATTATAGACAAACATTTAAATGGTCATATTTAATTAGTGTACACGTTTTATAAATAAAACAAAAATGTATTTGGTTAATTAAGACGAGAACTGAGCAGGCCTTCCAAGACTGGCATGGGCCCAATTATCAAAAAATGTTCCAGTTTGGAGAGAAATTATTATGATGACTTCACAGGGGCTAACCTTACCAATGGGGTGGAAACAAGAGGCCCCAGAGAAATGTGAGCTCACTCCCATAGAATGTAATGAAGCTCTCTGGGATAGAAAATCTCACAGGGGAGTGTAAGGTTAACAGGGGAGCACCTGGCACTGATTTAAACTGACAGTTCACATCAAATACAAATTAAACTTAAATGTTTTCACCATATTTTAAGGGTATTTACATCTAGTAATGTACATTAATTCTCTGTCAGTTAAATGAGTGTATTGTGAATTTTGAGCAAACTTCACCTGCATACAGCTTGTGAAATAAATCAGTAAGATCTACAGCTGTAAAATGCTTAAAGGATATAAAGAGCGTTGCAAGAGAGCTTCAGACACACACTGGAACATGACCGAATGTCTATGTCTAGCCCACTTTCTGAAAGTGACAGACTTATTTCACATAGAAAAAAATACAAAGTGCAATGCTATTCGTGAAAGATACACATCAATATACAGAGATATAATTAATTTGTTAGAGTGACACCAAAACGTTCAAACATAATCAGAATTTGTAATCACATTCCTAAATATACTGCTGTATACAGAATCTAAATGCATTAAAATGCAAAATATAAAGTGCAATGCTTAAATGCATTACAAATAATTACTAAAACAACAAAATCTAAAGTCTAAAGTAAATTTAAAGGGACATGGAACCCAAAATTATTATTATTTTATGATTCAGATACACCATGCAATTTAAAACCACTTTTCAATTTACTTATTTTATTTAAATTGCTTCATTCCCTTTGTATCCTTTGTTGAAGGAGCAGTAATGCACTACTGGGAGCTAACTAAAAGCCCATGAGGCATATATGTGCAGCCACCAATCACGAGCTTCTAAACCTACCTAGGCATAGTTTTTAACAAAGGATACCAAAAGAACTAAACAAATTAGACAATAGATGTAAATTGGAAAGTTTTTTAAAATTGCATGCTCTCACTGTTTTTCATACCTGTCCTCAGGCTTCCCTAACAGGCTAGATTTTCAGTATATCCGAACTGGAACACAGGTGAAATAATCAGCTGATTAGTAAACATGGTTATTTTACCTGCTTTCACTAAAGGAAATCCTAAAAATCTGTCCTGTTGGGGAGGCCTGAAGACAGGTTTGAAAACCAGTGAACTATCCCTTTAACTACAAAGCATAAAATGTAACAAAATTGTCATGTAATGCACTGCTGTATTGCACTGTGCTTGTCTCTCCTTCACATCCAGAAAAGCAGGGAATAACCCTTAGAGAGATACAGCAATATTTGCCATTCTGTAATTGTGGCCACTGATCTCCTAGGTCAGGGATGGGCAAGAGGTAGATCGCGGTTTTTCGAGGTGACCGCCTGTAATATTTCAAAAGTCTGCATAATAAGAGAAAGATTTCTCACACATCTACGGCGGCGAGGTTCTTCACTCAGAATCTAGAGTTCTAGATAGAATCTAGATTCTGAGTGAAAAGCCTCACCACCGTAGATGTGTGAGAAATCTTTCTCTTATGCAGACGTTTGAAATCGTCTGTGACTCTGCGTCTATGGGCGGTATGGGCACTATAAACTTAAAGGTACAGCATGCGCGATGCGGCTGTAGCTGAACTCGCTGCCTCAGCTTTGGTTACAGGACCTACCCCCTTTATCAACCTGACATGGCGTCCAGCAAAAAAAATGACTTTGTAGAATGAGTCTCGAGCTGTCTTGATTGTGAGACTACTTTTCATACGAAGGCGCGGTACACAGATAAGGTTGCTTGAGGGTCCCAGCGTGACGTAAAGAGAGCTCTCACAGTAAGTAAAGACAGAGTGCGGCTGTATTTGTTATTAAAGAGTGCGGCTGATTTTTAAAGCTGTATTGTTTGTGTCAAAAATAAAATTTTCAGCCAGCAGGTCCTATTTGTGGCAAAATTACAATTTTCAGCCAGCAGTCCCCTGCAACAGCTTTGCACCCGGTTACATAGTGTGTGCTGGACTATTCTTTGTGGGGGATTTTAATAAATACATTATTGTAATTATTATTATCAGGACTGGTGTGTTTTTTTTAATTAGGCGACCACGTCACTTGAAATAAAATTAGAGGTAGCCATTGTCTTACAAAAGTCTGCCCACCCCTGCCCTTGGTGTTTGTGACTGCATTAGAGACCACTAATAGACCACTGACTGATTGGACCACTTCCAGTATACTTTGTAATAAATTGTGCTGGGATACAGGATAAACTCACAGGATTAAAAGAATGATGATAGATCTCTTACCATGGGATTTCTCAGCTTCTTATTATGGCCCCCTCCCCCCATATAAACATCATTTAAAAAAATGCTGAGAACAGGTTGTTTTCCAAAGGACTTAAAGAGACAGTCTTGTCAAAATTAAACTTTCATGATTCAGATAGGCCTTGCAATTTTAAACAACTTTCCAATTTACTTTTATCATCAAATTTGCTTTGTTCTCTTGGTATTCTTTCATGAATGATAAACCTACGTAGGCTCATATGCTAATTTCTAAGCCCTTGGAGGCCACCTCTTATCTCAGCGCATTTTGACAGTTTTTCACAGCTAGACAGCGCTAGTTCATGTGTGTCATATAGGTAACATTGTGCTCACTCCTGTAGAGTTTTATGAGTCAGCACTGCAAGGCTAAAATGCAAGTTTGTCAAAAGAACTGAAATAAGGGGGCTGTCAGAAGATGTTTAGATACAAGGTAATCACAGAGGTAAAAACTATATTAATATAACAGTGTTGGTTATGCAAAACTGGGGCATGGGTAATAAAGGGATTCTTTGCTTCCTGTGACAAAGTGTGTAAGGCCGTGTAGTGCAGTAAGAGCCGCTCTATCCTTACCTGCTGTGCTGTAGCGAAGGGTCGTGGGTGCGCTATGCTTTGGAAGGTTGCTTCTTCTGCAAGAATCTGGGGCAGCCCGGTGTACTATTTGCCTCTCAGATGAGGAGTCCTAAAGTGGAGAGTGCTAAAAATAGAGTTACATGTATATTTTTCATCTGAAGTGTTCCTGCTGTTTCCTGAGTGTCAATGCTGAATGGGAGGTCTCAAAAATTCTTTGCTTACACCTGTTCAGTGCTTGGTTATTATTTGTATGGAGATTGTGGCAATCCTGTTCCTGACCTGTTCTGGTTTTGACTTTGGCAAGTTCTTTGGCTTCTGTCTCTTGTTTATCCCTTGCATCAGGGTTCAAGTCCTACAAAAAAAGTGTGGGAACTCACCAAAACTTCCACCCTCCCTCACAATTAATATATATACAGTATCCCACAAAAGTGAGTACACCCCTCACATTTTTGTAAATATGTTATTATATCTTTTCATGTGACAACACTGAAGAAATGTCACTTTGCTACAATGTAAAGTAGTGAGTGTACAGCCAGTATAACAGTGTAAATTTGCTGTCCCCTCAAAATAACTCAACATGTCCCCTCAAAATAACTCAACACACAGCCATTAATGTCTAAACCTTTGACAACAAAAGTGAGTCCACCCCTAAGTGGAAATGTCCAAACTGGGCCCAATTAGCCATTTTCCCTCCCCGGTGTCATGTGACTTGTTAGTGTCTCAGGAGTGAATGGGGAGCAGGTGTGTTAAATTTGGTGTTATCGCTCTCACACTCTCTCATGCTGGTCACTGGAAGTTCAACATGGCACCTCATGGCAAAGAACTCACTGAGGATCTGAAAAAAAGAATTTTTGCCCTACATAAAGATGGCCTAGGTTATAAGAAGATTGCCAAGACCCTGAAACTGAGCTGCAGCACGATGGGCAAGACCATACAGCGGTTTCACAGGACAGGTTTCACTCAAACAGGCCTCGCCATGGTCGACCAAAGAAGTTGAGTGCACATGCTCAGCGTCATATCCAGAGGTTGTCTTTGGGAAACAGACGTATAAGTGCTGCCAGCATTGCTGTAGAGGTTGAAGGTGTGGGGGTCAGCCTGTCAGTGCTCAGACCATAGGTCTGCATGGCTGTCGTCCCAGAAGAAAGCCTTTTCTAAAGATGATGCACAAGAAAGCCCACAAACAGTTTGCTGAAGACAAGCAGACTAAGGACATGGATTACTGAAACCATGTCCTGTGGTCCGATGAGACAAAGATAAACTTATTTGGTTCAGATGGTGTCAAGCGTGTGTAGCGTCAACCAGATGAGGAGTACAAAGTGTGTCTTGCCTACAGTCAAGCATGGTGGTGGGAGTGTCATGGTCTGGGCCTGCATGAGTGCTGCCGGCACTGGGGAGCTACAGTTCATTGAGGGAACCATGAATGCCAACATGTACTGTAGCATACTGAAGCAGAGCATTATCCCCTCCCTTCAGAGACTGGGCTGCAGGGCAGTATTCCAACATGATAATGACCCCAAACACACCTCCAAGATGACCACTGCCTTGCTAAAGAAGCTGAGGGTAAAGGTGATGGACTGGCAAAGCATGTATCCAGACCTAAACCCTATTGAGCATCTGTGGGGCATCCTAAAACGGAATGTGGGGAAGAGCAAGGTCTCTAACATCCACCAGCTCCATGATGTCGTCGTGGAGGAGTGGAAGAGGACTCCATTGGCAACCTGTAAAGCTCTGGTGAACTCCATGCCCAAGAGGGTTAAGGCAGTGCTGGAAAATAATGGAGGCCACACAAAATATTGACACTTTGGGTCCAATTTGGACATTTCCACTTAGGGGTGTATTCACTTTTGTTGCCAATGGTTTAGACATTAATGGCTGTGTGTTGAGTTATTTTTATGAAACAACAAATGTACACTGTTATACAGGCTGTACACTCACTACTTTACATTGTAGCAAACTGTCATTTCTTCAGTGTTGTCACATGAAAATATATAATAAAATATTTACAAAAATGTGAGGGGTGTACTCACTTTTGTGGGATACTGTATATATATATATATATATATATATATATATATATATATATATATATATATATATATACACACGCACACACACTGAGGCCGAATTATCATATGTCTGTCGGACCTGATCCGACAGTGCAGATCAGGTCCGACAGACATCGCTGAATGCGGAGAGCAATACGCTCTCCGTATTCAGCATTGAACCAGCAGCTCACTAGAGCTGCTGGTGCAACGCCGCCCCCTGCAGACTCGCGGCCAATGGGCCGCCAGCAGGGAGGTGTCAATCAACCCGATCGTACTCAATCGGGTTGTATTGTGGCGATTCCTGTCCTCCTCATCAGAGCAGGTGGACAGGGTTATGGAGCAGCGGTCTTTAGACCGCTGCTCCATAACTTGTGTTTCTGGCGAGAACACAGGCCCTCAAGCTCCATACGGAGCTTGATAAATGGGCCTCACTGTGTTTATATGTATATAATCTGTACACTTTGGTTAATGAAAGCAAATGAAATCCAATGAAGGGTTGAATGGTTGCCTTTGGACCTGAGGATCCTCCTCTGTCACAGAGTCTCACCCATTTAAGGTGCAATAGTCCTATTTCTGCTGAGGGGAGCTAAATAACCCCAGAGCGAGCCACACAGAAATGTAAGAACCATGTGTAATAAAAGATAATATTCATAACAGGGGTGATAACACAGCAGGACCACCGACAGTCTTACATTTAGTGTATTGTAGGAAGTGTTACTGCCCATTACTAGAGGATCTCACTATCCCTCTAACCAGACTGTGCTCCAGCTCCTCCCACCAGCAGCAGCAGTCTTTATTGAAATGTTTCTGTTCTCTGTCCATAGGGAACTTAGTTCCTCTTGCAAAAATAGTGTAGGAACTCCGTTCTCATGCGTTGCTGCTCGATTTGACCCCTGCCTTGCATGTACCTTTGTTTGTGGGCTAACTTTTTGGTAAAAGACCTTTGGAACTGTGTGTATTTTGGCTCACAATACTGAAACATATTTGTTAGGAGAATTCTGGAGTCGAATTGCCTTCATTTTAGATGCATTTTCACATGATAAATAACGGGATACATTTTCAAGAGCAAATTAAGGAGAAAATAGAGGAGAACTTCAATGATAAATCTAACCCCTAGTGACAACTGAATGGAGAGTCAAATCTGATGCAACTCCAAACAGAAAGGAAGAAATGTGTTACGTGTGAAGACAAATGCACCTGATGGCACAAAACCACAAAAACCAAAGCTGTTGACGAAAGTCAATTATACAAATGGGTATTTAAAGAAGTATACTATTCCAATAATTCTAATCAGACCCAACATCTTTAATTTAACTAAATGCTCACACACTTTTATGAAAGTCAAGGAGAGTTTCAAACACATTCACACAGACAGTAGCAAGGGGAGAGGAAGCACACAAAAATAGCTGGACATGCAGTTTTAGAAGGATGATATGAAACACAGGATGGATCTGTTAGGAATCAGGTAGTTAAAGGGACATTATACACCCAAAAAAATATGGGCTATTTAAATAAAGAATTAAAAAAAGATAAAGTTTTTAATTGACATGTATTAGCGATTTTGCTGCTAAAGCTTCTACAATTGATGATAAAGTTTCACTACATAAGAATACGTTCGTAGGACACACTAGCTACAAAGCAAGGCTTTTTTCCTCGCTCCCTAGCTAGTGTCCTTACAGCCAGCCCCCATGCTAGAGCCGCTAATACATGTCAATTACAATCCCCTCCCTGACTGTTCCACTGTGCAGGGGATCTCACTCACTGGGCCCCTGGGCCCAGCACCCTGTTTCCCCCTTCCAATTGGCTGCTTGCCTGCTAGCTGTCCCCCTCCGTTTCCAGACTGAGCCCCGCAAGAGTAAAGTTCTGCAGGAGTGAGAAGGGCAGCGGGACCGTCCAGGACAGCGGGAGTGTAATATTGTATACCTTGGGGGACAAGGTATCACAGCTGACTGAGAAACATCCTGAACCCTATTACCAATGTGCTGGCTCAATGTCTTTTGATTATGTCATTATAATGCATGTGGTGTAGATTCTATGCGGTGGCATCTGAGGAATGTCCGTTTTCCTATTGTCCCTAAACAGTAGCTGAATATGAATATTGAATATGGGCATTCTAACACAATTCAGAAATGTCAACACACAGCTTCTGTTTAGGGACAATAGGAGAACGGACAGTCCTCAGATGCCACAGCATAGAATCTACAACACACGCATTATAATCAATATGTATGACCGAAAATGAGGAAATTGACAGTTGTGTAATAATATTGTAAACCAATTAAAACAACGCTCTATCATGATTTTAGCTGTATAGAAGCCCACCCCAAAGACCACATAGCAGATTAAATAAATCACGTTCCTTGTCCAGTAATGCTTGTAAAAAAATAAAAAAATAAAGTCAACACATAGAGCAGTGCAGCTGTAGTTAGAAGCAGAACTTTAATAAAGAGTAATAAAGAGGCATGGTCACACATGATCCGTACGGTGTTCAGTGCCCACTGCCTGTAGCTCCTTGTGAACAACTCCCAGAGACAACAACAGGCTCTGCTATGTCATACACCGGCAGCACTTGCAAGGCTGTACAGTAATAAATATCAGTATTAAGTAATAACACGGCTCGGCATGTAATGATAGCGATTCTGGAAATAGCACATCCTGATGCAGTGGCTGCTGTGTGAGTTTACCTAACTTTGTGTTATTACTTTGTAGCAATGTACAGGCTGTTATTATACTCACGCACAGTTATTATACTATCATACTCTCAAAACAACACATAATAACAGCCTGTACAGCCTTGCAAGTGCTGCCGGTGTATGACATAGCAGAGCCTGTTGTTGTCTCTGGGAGTTGTTCACAAGGAGCTACAGGCAGTGGGCACTGAACACCGTACGGATCATGTGTGACCATGGCTCTTTATTACTCTTTATTAAAGTTCTGCTTCTAACTACAGCTGCACTGCTCTATGTGTTGACTTTATTTTTTATTTTTTTTACAAGCATTACTGGACAAGGAACGTGATTTATTTAATCTGCTATGTGGTCTTTGGGGTGGGCTTCTATACAGCTAAAATCATGATAGAGCGTTGTTTTAATTGGTTTACAATATTATTACACAACTGTCAATTTCCTCAATTTCGGTCATACATATTGATTATAATGCGTGTGTTGTAGATTCTATGCTGTGGCATCTAAGGACTGTCCGTTCTCCTATTGTCCCTAAACTGAAGCTGTGTGTTGACATTTCTGAATTGTGTTAGAATGCCCATATTCAATATTCATATTCAGCTACTGTTTAGGGACAATAGGAGAACGGACATTCCTCAGATGCCACCGCATAGAATCTACACCACATGCATTATAATGACATAATCAAAAGACATTGAGCCAGCACATTGGTAATAGGGTTCAGAATGTTTCTCAGTTAGCTGTGATACCTTGTCCCCCAAGGTATACAATATTACACCCCCGCTGCCCTTCTCACTCCTGCAGAACTTTACTCTTGCGGGGCTCAGTCTGGAAACGGAGGGGGACAGCTAGCAGGCAAGCAGCCAATTGGAAGGGGGAAACAGGGTGCTGGGCACGGGGGCCCAGTGAGTGAGATCCCCTGCACAGTGGAACAGTCAGGGAGGGGATTGTAATTGACATGTATTAGCGGCTCTAGCATGGGGGCTGGCTGTAAGGACACTAGCTAGGGAGCGAGGAAAAAAGCCTTGCTTTGTAGCTAGTGTGTCCTACGAACGTATTCTTATGTAGTGAAACTTTATCATCAATTGTAGAAGCTTTAGCAGCAAAATTGCTAATACATGTCAATTACAAACTTTATCTTCTTTGAATTCTTCATTTAAAAAGCCCATATTTTTTGGGTGTATAATGTCCCTTTAAAGATAAAAATCTGCTCAATCGAACTAGGGTCAATCAGGGACAACAGGAAACACAAATCAGGGAATAGGGATGCAAGGGTCAGGTAACAAGCTTTAGAGCAGGGGTTTTCAAACCTGTCCTCAGGCATCCATAACAGGCCAGATTTTCAGGATATCTGAACTAGAGCACAGGGGGTATAATCCGCTGATTAGTGAACCTGAAACTCTGCCCTAAGGAAAGGTTTGAAAACCCCTGCTTTAGAGTAACTGGGAGCGAGGGGTCTGACTTACGACAATCAGAATTACCAAACACCAACTGAAAGGAATTGAGGAGATGTATAGACTTAGCAGTGGTGTTTCCTTGACGTGGTGCATGCGTACCCAGATATGCATCAGAGTTAGCACGCCAAGACTGGATATATCAGCTCCAATGCTTGTACGTGCGCTCATTCTGTGTTTACCACTTATCTCAGCGTAGAATAACCATCCATACTGTGGGTATTAGACTAGAAGGCAGATGAAGAGTTAGCACAGTCCTCAGTCTGCTGTGCGCTATTAAACCTGGCATTAGCACAGAAGCTTGTTTCCAGTGAGCTGTCCGATTCTGCATTGGCACATACAATCTTCTATGCACTACTCAGGTTAGAGAGGCCTTCTGTCTCCTCACAAGTAACTGTTGCTGACACATACACATACATACACATATATGCATACACACACATATATACATACAAACATATATACAGTATATACAAACATACATACAAATATATATATATATACACATATATACATACACACAGTATATACACTCACTAATACACACACATTTATTTATACACACATACATACACATATATACATACACACATATACACAGTATATACACTCATACATACACATATATACACACACACACACATATATACATACATATACACAGTATACACACACATACATACAAATATATACATACATACATATACACAGAATATACACACACATGCATACAAATATATACAGACATACATATACACAGTATATGCACACATACATATATACATACACACAGTATATACACTCACAAATGCATACATACATATACACAGTATATACACTCATACATTCACATATACACATATATACATACACACAGTATATACACACATACATACACTTGTAGCTAGCTTAGGTTTTATTTCACAGGTAAGTTTGTATTTAGTTTTAAATAGGTATTATTTAGTTAATAATTGTAACTTTAATTTAGGTCTATTTTAATTATGTTAACGTTAGGGGGTGTTAGGTTTAGGGTTAGGGGTTAATATAGTTTAATTTAGGTTGTTGCGATGTGGGGGCTGGCGGTTTAGGGGTTGATAGGTTAAGTTAGTGTTGGCGATGTTTGGGAACGGCGGTTTAGGGGTTAATAGGTTTAGTTAGTGTCGGCGATGTTGGGGAACGGCGGTTTAGTGGTTAATAGCTTTATTTAGTGATTTAGTTAGTGTCAGCGATGGCGGGGAACTGTGGTTTAAGGGTTAATAAGTTTAGGTAGTGTTGGTGATGTGGGGGGAGTGCAGTTTAGGGGTTAATAGGTTTAAGTAGTGTTGGCGATGTGGGGCGTGCGGTTTAGGGGTTATAAAGGTTTAGTTTGTGTCGGCGATGTTTGGGAATGGCGGTTTAGGGGTTAATATGTTTAGTTTGTGATGGCGATGTTTTGGAATGGCGGTTATGGGGTTAATAGGTTTAGTTAGTGTCGGGGAATGGTGGTTTAGGGGGTTAGTAGCTTTATTTAATGATTTAGAATTAGTGTTGGCGATGTGCGGTTTACATTAGGAACAATGAAAAATTCAGAATATAAATAATGCATCCGAAAATTCAGAAACTAATTCATTCATTTTCGGAATTTTTTGGGATGTGCTGATTCGGAAATTCGGATGCATCCGAATCTCCGAATTGGCCAAATTTTGGCCGAAAAATGAATTCTGCTGAAACAAAACGCACGTGTCTAATACACATATACACAGTATATACACACATACAAATATACACACATACGCATACACACATATGCATACATACACATATATACACTTTGGGGCATATTTATCAAGCTCCGTATGCTCCTGAAGGCTCGCCGGAAACAAAAGTTATGAAGCAGCTGTCTAAAGAACGCTGCTCCAAAACCTGTCCACCGGCTATGAGGCGGCGGACAGAAATCAACCCGATCGAATACGATTGGGTTGATTGACACCTCCTGCTAGCGGCCGATTGGCCACGAATCTGCAGGGGGAGGCTTTGCACCAGCAGTTCACAAGAACTGCTGGTGCAATGATAAATGCAGAGAGCGTACGCTGTCGGCATTTATCGATGTGCAGCGGACATGATCCACTATATCAAATCATGTCCGCTTGCACAATCATAAATATGCCCCATAGTTATATACACACATATACACAGTATATATACACATACAGTATACATATACACACATACATACACATATACACAGTTTATACACATATACAAATATACACACATACGCATACATACACATATATACATGCACACATATACACAGTATAATACACACATACAAATACACACACATATATACATACACACATATACACAGTATATATACACATACATAAACACGTACACAAATATACATACAGATATCCACAGTATATACACATACATACAAATATACACACATACATACAAATAGACATACATATATATGCATACATACATACACAGTATATATACACGTACACAAATATACATATACACAGTATATACACTCATACAAATATACACACATACATATACATATATACAAATAGACATACATATATATGCATACACATATACACAGTATCAGGGCCGCCAGTAGAAATTTTGGGGCCCCTTACTTAACCAATGATCAGCCCCCCCCCCTTTGACATGTGCAATTTTTGACCAAGTGACTAAAACATATATGCAATTTAGTCTTAAGTGTAGTCAAACTTGGAAATGTTGTGAAGGTAGTAACACACAAACACAGAACACTAAAGAGGAACAGACAATAGACACACACAAACTCAAACACAAACTTGCACATACACCTAAGGAAACACCCACAGAGACAGCCTCAGAAAACACACAAAGACATACATACTCACAGACACCCACAGAAAACACACAAAGACACAGACACACACACAGAGAGACACTCACAGAAAACACACAAAGACATACATACACACAGACACTCACAGAAAACACACAAAGACATACAGACATCCACAGAAAATGCACAAAGACAGACATATAAACCCTCACAAAGAGACCCACAGAAAAGAACACCAACAAAAGCACAGACATAAACACAGACACCCACAGAAACACTCACAGGAGGTAACATTTCTGCATATTTCCATCCCCTAAATCAACAGTGTGTGACATGCATGATAAAAAAAATAGCAGAAATAAAAATATTACTTTTTAAAGAATCATATTTGTAAATGAGAAAACAAAAATACTTATGTGAATTCAAATTTGTACATTATTGATCTGTCAGAAGGGGTAGATGAAGAAAAGTACTTTTGAAAGGTTGACATATGTTTGGGATCCCCCCATTTTCCCCAACCAAGAGCACCACTTTAAATCTGTCAGCTGTACTTAATGGATTTTGAAAATGCTGTACTCTATATGGTCTTGGTGGAACCATAAGCTGTGGTACCCAGTCTCATACCATTAGATCTGGTTAAATGCAGGATGTAGGCTTGTTTGCATGTATTTCCAAATTAAGTCAGCTGTAGTGTAAACTGAACAGTGTTAAGTTAACCTGTCTCATTTAAAAAAACTGAGCAATCTTAGTCTAAGAGTACAACATTTTATGCAGATGTAAAAATAAAATGCCTCCTGGCATCTGGAAAGTCCTTGCATAAAGGGGCAGTAAACTGGACTGTACTTTATATATATATATATATATATATATATATATATATATATATATATATAAAGGGCACCTAATATTTGTGTATTGAGGAGCAAACATTTCTGCATGGTTTAAAATACAGAATTTCTACAGCATTGTCAAATAATCATAAATACACTGCTGCATATTGCTAAAAAAAGTGTTTTTATAGACCCCTGGCCCCACCATACAACTACCACACTGAATTTACAATCTGAAATTGCACAAATATAAAAAAAAAACATTTACTAAGTTAGTCCTACGTACTCTGCAAATGAAAGTGATCTGCCATCAGTCTCAGGCACACACTGTACAAACTGAAGTGCCAAGTCTGTCTCACACTGTGCATAGGAATAAGGAAAAGACACAGAGGGCGACTCCTAGTGCAGATGAGTTAGTAGTATATGGCCCACTAACTGTTCCCAAGAATAAAGACTTCCATTTTAAAAAAGGTAAAACTATTATAAGGTACATTTGTTCAAGTGTGTTATTTAGATACAGAGAGTTTTTTAATTTTATTATATTTTTTAACTTTATCTCACTATGTATATATATTTTTTGAGTGAAGAATCTGGTGTTACAGATTCATATGTAAACGATTATGTCATTTGTGCAATGTTATTGTGTGTCCATGTTGTTGTATCAATTCACTGTAGAACTAATTACAATAACACCTGTAGAAAAGGGTGTTACCTGGGTGTAGCCTGCAACTTCACTGGCTAGCGCTGCGGAATCTGTTGGCGCTCTACAAATAACCGATAATAATAATAATAATAAGGGTTACATAAATAGGAGACTTCAGTCACATATCAGTATTACCTGCCTGAGGAAACAGCGTGGTTAGCACTGAGAAACGCGTAGCGTGTTTTACTGATAGATTTTATCTATTTGTTTGTGAAATTGTTTTTACATTTTTAATATAAAACCCTTTTTATTTGAAAACTGAAGTCTCCATTTCATCATTTGACCACTATATGATTTGGGAACAGCAAACTATCCTGGCTATTATGTGCGCTGGGCCACTATAATATACCCAGCATGCTACAACTGAACTTCAGTGTGCTTCATACTTTGTGAGTATTCATCTGTTGGGAACAGTTAGTGGGCCATATACTACTAACTCATCTGCACTAGGAGTCGCCCTCTGTGTCTTTTCCTTTTCCCAGACTACCTACAGCAATATTTCTTCAGGAGGAGCTGCCCTGGCTTTAGTGCACAGTTAACTGGGACACTGTCAAGTTCCTAGACCACTTATCTAGGCATTGCCTTTGAAATGTGTGAGTATTATTCTTCTTTGATCACATTTGTCATTTTTGCATATTGGCTACACTAGGAGGCGCCCTTTCTTTTCTTATCATATCACACTGTGCATAGTGGTTTAGTGCACACTCAGAAATCCTCTCAAATGCTAATGCTTTACTCCTTGTAATGATATTTCCCCTTGCTCAATAGCAATCTGCTGTAGCGCCCTCTGGTGGCTGCCAAAATGTAAAAAAAACCTATTAATAATAATAGTTGTGCTTGCCTCATGGGGCCTCCATGGCCCACTGGGCCCCTGGCAGGAGTCACCCTATTCACCCCCTGATGGCAGCCCTGCACAGTATATACACACACATACAAATAGACATACATACACACAGTATATACACACATATATACATATACACATATACACAGTATATACACACATACATACACAACATATATATATACACATGTTATAAAAAAGGAGGAGCACCTGTGCTAAAAACTCTGACACTTTGTTTGTAAAGGCTGTTTTTCAACAATAGTAGTAATAGTGATGTGTATGCGTGCTGCCGCTGATACAGTGTACCCGTGTCAATGTTTAGGAATATAATAAGGAAAGAGGAAATCTGGGGGGCGCACAGCTTAACACAAGAATAGATATTAACTATTTGTAAAGTAAGTGTGTTACTTTCTGCACAATGATTGTTATAATAATGGAATGCAGTGTGTTACTTTCTGCACAATGATTGTTATAATAATGGAATGCAGGAAGAGGGCATAATAATAATGTCCTTAGAGTGTTATTGTATTCAAGAGTTCAGTCTTATACTTTAGGCCATTCGACACTTCTTTGTCTGAGGTAAGTGAATTTGTGCTTACCAGAGGTGACCTCAATCCTATGAGGTAAGTTGTAGACTTGTTTGGATTAGAGATGTTCCTTTGGCTCTTGTCCAGTCGATTGTTCTTTACTGGAGAAATCTTTATTTCAGTAGGACCCTTGGGATCTTTGTTTCCAGGAGGCTTCTTGGCAGCGGAATTTTGCTGTGAATGGAAATCCTGGACTCTCTTGTGTGGGTTGTGTGTGCCTGATGTCGTTTGTTGAAAGGCAATGGAAAATCTTGGACTCTCTTTTTCCTCTTGGTGATGAGAATCTTGATTGTCTCAGGTGTTCACACCGGTTGGGATGGACTGCTAAACACCACAAACATCTCACGATTTTTTGGCGCAATTTCAGCCTTCCAGAAACTTGTGTCAAATACAAATAGACATACATATATACATATATAAAATAGACATACATATATACATATACAAAGTATATACACACATATATACATACACACATATACACATATACACAGTATATACACACATATATACATACACACATATACACAGTATATACACACATATACACACATACATACATACACAACATATATATATATATATATATATATATATATATATATATATATATGAAGGTGCAAGTAGAATGTGTCCACTCAGTAAACTGGGTGGATACAAGCGTTACTCTATAGTAGGCGCTAGTCAGTTGGTGTAGGGTATACAGGCAGCTATATAAGGCAGATACTGGATGAGGTATATACCCCAGGCAGTAGGAGTAAATGTGGGTACAAGGGTTATAACAGCGCCTATATATCCACTAAAGCTTAGAGTATGTATAGCAAAGTGGGTAGAAAATAAAAACCATAAAAAATATATATATATGAAAAATAAAATAAAAAATATATAAAATAAGGAACTTGGTAGTTCAATTTGAGTCTTTAGGATATATATAGTCCTTAGTGTGTGTCCAACATACGGATGATATGTAGTAATGGATGGTATATAATACCCTTACCAGATATTACCCCAATCTAATGAGGTAAGTATGCCGCACTGGGGGTATGTGTTGGTAGTTCAATCTTCTCCTTGTATCCAGTGAGATGGCTGTATCAGTTTTCGTTAGCCTCCTGGAGTATGCAGGGATGTGCTTCTGATGGTAGATGTATCCCTTGAGCTTCCTGTGGATTAGTGGTTGGCCTCTTGGAGTACTTTATCTGTCTAGGTATGAACTCTCCTGCTGACTCTGGTGCATAGTGTGTGATCACACACTATGCACCAGAGTCAGCAGGTTATGCACCAGAGTCAGCAGGAGAGTTCATACCAAGACAGATAAAGTACTCCAAGAGGCCAACCACTAATCCACAGGAAGCTCAAGGGATACATCTACCATCAGAAGCACATCCCTGCATACTCCAGGAGGCTAACGAAAACTGATACAGCCATCTCACTGGATACAAGGAGAAGATTGAACTACCAACACATACCCCCAGTGCGGCATACTTACCTCATTAGATTGGGGTAATATCTGGTAAGGGTATTATATACCATCCATTACTACATATCATCCGTATGTTGGACACACACTAAGGACTATATATATCCTAAAGACTCAAATTGAACTACCAAGTTCCTTATTTTATATATTTTTTATTTTATTTTTCATATATATATATTTTTTATGGTTTTTATTTTCTACCCACTTTGCTATACATACTCTAAGCTTTAGTGGATATATAGGCGCTGTTATAACCCTTGTACCCATATATATATATATATATATATATATATATATACATACAAACATATACACAGTATATACACACATACGAATACACACACATATACAAATACAAAGAGATATATACAAATACACAGTATATACACACATACGCATATATACAGATACACAGTATATACACACATACAAATACAGGGAGTGCAGAATTATTAGGCAAGTTGTATTTTTAGAGGATTAATTTTATTATTGAACAACAACCATGTTCTCAATGAACCCAAAAAACTCATTAATATCAAAGCTGAATATTTTTGGAAGTAGTTTTTAGTTTGTTTTTAGTTTTAGCTATTTTAGGGGGATATCTGTGTGTGCAGGTGACTATTACTGTGCATAATTATTAGGCAACTTAACAAAAAACAAATATATACCCATTTCAATTATTTATTTTTACCAGTGAAACCAATATAACATCTCAACATTCACAAATATACATTTCTGACATTCAAAAACAAAACAAAAACAAATCAGTGACCAATATAGCCACCTTTCTTTGCAAGGACACTCAAAAGCCTGCCATCCATGGATTCTGTCAGTGTTTTGATCTGTTCACCATCAACATTGCGTGCAGCAGCAACCACAGCCTCCCAGACACTGTTCAGAGAGGTGTACTGTTTTCCCTCCTTGTAAATCTCACATTTGATGATGGACCACAGGTTCTCAATGGGGTTCAGATCAGGTGAACAAGGAGGCCATGTCATTAGATTTTCTTCTTTTATACCCTTTCTTGCCAGCCACGCTATGGAGTACTTGGACGCGTGTGATGGAGCATTGTCCTGCATGAAAATCATGTTTTACTTGAAGGATGCAGACTTCTTCCTGTACCACTGCTTGAAGAAGGTGTCTTCCAGAAACTGGCAGTAGGACTGGGAGTTGAGCTTGACTCCATCCTCAACCCGAAAAGGCCCCACAAGCTCATCTTTGATGATACCAGCCCAAACCAGTACTCCACCTCCACCTTGCTGGCGTCTGAGTCGGACTGGAGCTCTCTGCCCTTTACCAATCCAGCCACGGGCCCATCCATCTGGCCCATCAAGACTCACTCTCATTTCATCAGTCCATAAAACCTTAGAAAAATCAGTCTTGAGATATTTCTTGGCCCAGTCTTGACGTTTCAGCTTGTGTGTCTTGTTCAGTGGTGGTCGTCTTTCAGCCTTTCTTACCTTGGCCATGTCTCTGAGTATTGCACACCTTGTGCTTTTGGGCACTCCAGTGATGTTGCAGCTCTGAAATATGGCCAAACTGGTGGCAAGTGGCATCTTGGCAGCTGCACGCTTGACTTTTCTCAGTTCATGGGCAGTTATTTTGCGCCTTGGTTTTTCCACGCGCTTCTTGCGACCGTGTTGACTATTTTGAATGGAACGCTTGATTGTTCGATGATCACGCTTCAGAAGCTTTGCAATTTTAAGAGTGCTGCATCCCTCTGCAAGATATCTCACTATTTTTGACTTTTCTGAGTCTGTCAAGTCCTTCTTTTGACCCATTTTGCCAAAGGAAAGGAAGTTGCCTAATAATTATGCACACCTGATATAGGGTGTTGATGTCATTAGACCACACCCCTTCTCATTACAGAGATGCACATCACCTAATATGCTTAATTGGTAGTAGGCTTTCGAGCCTATACAGCTTGGAGTAAGACAACATGCATAAAGAGGATGATGTGGTCAAAATACTCATTTGCCTAATAATTCTGCACTCCCTGTACAAACACACATATACATACACACATATACACAGTATATACACACATACGCATACATACACATATACAAATACAAAGAGATATATACAAATACACAGTATATACACACATACGCATATACACATATACATAGTATATACACACATACAAATACAAACACACATATACATACACACATATACACAGTATATACACACATATACGCATACATACACATATACAATTACAGAGATATATATACAAATACACAGTATATACACACATACATATATATACATATACACAGTATATACACACATACAAATACAAACACACATATACATACACACATATACACAGTATATACACAGATACGCATACATACACATATATACATACACACAAATACACAGTAAATACACACATACAAATACAAACACACATATACATACACACATATACACAGTATATACACACATATGCATACGTACACATATATACAGTGGGGGGAAAAAGTATTTAGTCAGCCACCAATTGTGCAAGTTTTCCCACTTAAGAAGATGAGAGAGGCCTGTAATTTTCATCATAGGTATACCTCAACTATGAGAGACAAAATGTGGAAAAAAATCCAGACAATCACATTGTCTGATTTGGAAAGAATTTATTTGCAAATTATGGTGGAAAATAAGTATTTGGTCAATATCAAAAGTTCATCTCAATACTTTGTTATATATCCTTTGTTGGCAATGACAGAGGTCAAACGTTTTCTTTAAGTCTTCACAAGGTTGTCACACAATGTTGCTGGTATGTTGGCCCATTCCTGCATGCAGATCTCCTCTAGAGCAGTGATGTTTTGGGGCTGTCGCTGGGCAACACAGACTTTCAACTCCCTCCAAAGGTTTTCTATGGGGTTGAGATCTGGAGACTGGCTAGGCCACTCCAGGACCTTGAAATGCTTCTTACGAAGCCACTCCTTCGTTGCCCGGGCGGTGTGTTTGGGATCATTGTCATGCTGAAAGACCCAGCCACGTTTCATCTTCAATGCCCTTGCTGATGGAAGGAGGTTTGCACTCAAAATCTCACAATACATGGCCCCATTCATTCTTTCATGTACACGGATCAGTCATCCTGTTCCCTTTGCAGAGAAACAGCCCCAAAGCATGATGTTGCCACCCCCATGCTTCACAGTAGGTATGGTGTTCTCTCTCCACCAAACACGACAAGTTGTGTTTCTACCAAACAGTTCTACTTTGGTTTCATCTGACCATATGACATTCTCCCAATCCGCTTCTGGATCATCCAAATGCTCTCTAGCATACTTCACACGTCTGGCACTGCAGGATCTGAGTCCCTGGCGGCGTAGTGTGTTACTGATGGTAGCCTTTGTTACGTTGGTCCCAGCTCTCTGCAGGTCATTCACTAGGTCCCCCGTGTGGTTCTGGGATGTTTGCTCACCGTTCTTGTGATTATTTTGACCCCACGGGGTGAGATCTTGCGTGGAGCCCCAGATCGAGGGAGATTATCAGTGGTCTTGTATGTCTTCCATTTTCTAATTATTGCTCCCACAGTTGATTTCTTCACACCAAGCTGCTTGCCTATTGCAGATTCAGTCTTCCCAGCCTGGTGCAGGTCTACAATTTTGTTTCTGGTGTCCTTCGACAGCTCTTTGGTCTTCACCATAGTGGAGTTTGGAGTGTGACTGTTTGAGGTTGTGGACAGGTGTCTTTTATACTGATAACAAGTTCAAACAGGTGCCATTAATACAGGTAATGAGTGGAGGACAGAGGAGCCTCTTAAAGAAGAAGATACAGGTCTGTGAGAGCCAGAAATCTTGCTTGTTTGTAGGTGACCAAATACTTATTTTCCACCATAATTTGCAAATAAATTCTTTCCAAATCAGACAATGTGATTGTCTGGATTTGTTTCCACATTTTGTCTCTCATAGTTGAGGTATACCTATGATGAAAATTACAGGCCTCTCTCATCTTCTTAAGTGGGAGAACTTGCACAATTGGTGGCTGACTAAATACTTTTTTTTCCCCACTGTACATACACACAAATACACAGTATATACAAATGCATACACATGTACAGCTTTAAGTCCTTCCTAGCCCAGAACCTGTCATATACCGTATCCCTTTAAATCCCTTTTAAAACATTTATTTCAATAACAAACCTTTTTTTTTTTGCAATAAATATTTTTAAATATAATTGAAATAAATTACTTGAATATACAGTATGTTTGATGTGTTTTCTTACGGATATTTTCAAGCGTTAATACTTTACTTCAGGTCTCTAAAAGCGCTGAATTTTCCAATGCAAGCTCATCACTCAAAGGAGCACTTAATATAGTAGAACTGCATAATAAAAGTACACAATAAAAAGACTATATAAATTCAATTAGGGCTTGATGTTCAAACGGCATGTAGGTGCCTCTCCACATGAAAAACCCTAGTTTACCGCTAGTTATGAGCGGAGTGGTAGTTTGCGCTCGTGTAGGAGTGTTAAAGCCACTACAAGTCATTTTTTTGCTTGGAGATTCACGCTCGTTTTACAAATTGAAAAAAAAAAGTTGGCGCTCTCACCTTCGCAAAGTCGTGTATCAAATAGACTTTGAGAAGTTGCAAATGCAAAATCGCATCTCCCCATAGACTTTAATGGAGCCGAAAAAGCTGAAAATAAATCTAACACCCATATGTCACGCAAACACATCTTAATTTAAAAACGCAACATAAGAAGATAATATTGCATATTTCATAATCCAATATTCTGCTCATAGCAGAATATGTTCTATTTAGTCTGAAAGAGATATTTAAATATATACAGTATCTGACGGAATTTTTCACAAATATATATTTATACCTTTATATACAGTATATATATATATATATAAAATTATATATATGTAAAGATATATATGCAGATATATATATATTTAAAAATACATAGAATATATTCTGCTATGTGCAGAACATTGTATTTTATAATGTTTACAATAAATACACAGTTTATTAAATATGAAAATTGCATAAATATGATTTTACATGTTTTCATCTAATTGACTGCAAAGGACCCCAATGCACTATATGTTGATATATGTATACATATGTATTTATATTTTGATATGTGTATATATATAGCTTGTATATATAGCTTGTATATATATGTATATATATTAACAACTGTACTAGTACTAGAAGATTTGTATAATTGTTTACTGTGTTACTTGACTAAGTAATTAAAGAAACAAAATTAATGACCAATCTGCAGCAAAGGTTTCAGCTACCTTACTCATAGGTGTAGACAATAGCTCTTAATTGAATCGATAACAGGATTGGTTCCTTTGCTGCATATAGGTCAATGCACACCTTGAACATATCACCTCTGATGAAGCGCATGTACGCATGCGCGAAACGCGTCAGGTGTTAAGGCTTTGCTCTCACCTAATGTACTAGCACCTTGCTTCAATAAATACCTTTTTTGAACCAGCCGTGGATGATTTTTCAGCCGTCTTTTGTCCTCTTTTCTGGGGATTACCTATTACTATATTCAGCGGATGAGATACCGCTTTGGCTGTCTATCACCCGGAACCTATAACCAGACCTGAAGAGCCGGTTACTTAGGACCCAGTGGACACCTGGTTTGTCCCGAGGAATTTGCCGTACGACGCTGCACGTTCTCCTCACGCCTACAGCGGACCTCCTGTGCGACACGGCACATTACTCTGACGTCAGAGCCTTGGTCGTTTGAGGACAAGTGGAAACGAGGACACAGCCATCTCCCTCCGTCGGAACTTGGGGGCTCTTGCCTATCGAGGATCTTCGGAGGACGCTGCCTGGAACCATTACATTGGTAATTAAACCTCATTGTCCACTTATTTTGAAGGTACTTTTCATTTCTACTGTGTACATCCCAATTGTACATCGGCTCTAAGGGTCCGGAGGGACGTCTACATTACAGCTTGTTTTCCCACAGTTTGTTTCTTGCCGTCAGGAACTTCCATAGCGCTTTCTATACACATAGATATAGCGCTATACTTAAGAATATACTGGGAATATACTTGGAACATTCTATATCAATGTAATTGTGGACTTCACCATTTGAATTTCCACAATTTTGCAAGTATAGCAAACCGTTTTTAGCAACTATGGGAAATGCTAACTACGAAGTATTGTAACATTGTTTAGATATATACATTGTCTCTATACACACTGTTGTAAGATCCCCTATTATCTATACCTGCTAATAATCCTCTTTTGCTCTAGGTATTTTTATTTTTGTCTCTGCATCTATAAATATTGAGGGTTCCTCTGGTTCTTGAATATACTGTATATAATTTACATTTTAAGTATCCATTGGTACATCTTCCATAATGGCAACAAAAACACCCACAGGGGTTATAAATGAAACAAAAAGAAAACGCATTATGGAAAATGCACTAAAAGGTGATAGCCAAGCGCTTGTTCTTGTTGATGAGGATGATATTGCTAATGTATTTTCCAAATTAGAATTGTTAAGATTTAGAGAAACTAATTTGTGGTGGGACATAGAGTTCTTAGAACTCTATATATCTGAGCACAAGGTACCTAGGGGCTTACGAATGAAGAAATATCCCTCCTTTGCACTTAATAACCCCAAATTTATGGAGGAATGGAATGAGAATTTAACTAATTGTTCCATAATATTAATGAAACAACTATTATGTCATAAAAAAGAGGAAAGAGATCAAGTCCTTATAGAAATCAATAATGCAATCGAAACACTCAAACCATTTGAGACTACCCAAAAACACATAGATTATAATAAACAACTCACTGAAACAATAGACACTCTAGACACAGTACTATCTGAAAGGAAGGTACAGAAATATCAGAGAGATGTCAAGGACTATGAACTTAATATAGTATATTCATGGCAGCAACATAAGCCTACTAGACAAAATTGGCCATCCACAAAGAAAAACAAAGAAAAAAATAGAAACAAAAAAGGAAATAGAAATAAGACAGATAGAAATAAAAATAAACATGTGACATTATCTAGCATAGACACAGATTATCAGGATACTAGTGCACAGTCCACTGAAGGTGAACAATCACAAGGTTTAATCGAACCAGATAAGACCAGTCTGAATCCGAGCACCAGTAGAAAAGGATTAAAAACTTTAGTGAAGCAACCAAGCCAGACTAGCACACCTAAGAAAACACAAGACACAATAGATATGGACGAAACAGAACCAACCTTTCGTTACCCCAGCAGGGTCAGAAAAAATATAAAGAAGTAGCAGTCATTAACCTCTCTGATTATAAATTGTCCAACATAGAATGTAATTTGCTAAATAAAGGTTTATCGTATGCACCAGCACATAATTTTGATCTTGTAAATACACTTATTGATATCAACAGATTTGTCCGTAAGATAGTTTTGAAAAAACACTTTAAAGATATCCCAGTTGAGCACTCACTTGATAATACACAAGCTTCTAGTAAGCATAGTTCAGTAGGACTGAAATACACTGATCAGGTGGATCTCACTAATTTGATTTCCTTACAACAGGAATCCACCAGATCCACTGACACATTAACAAACAATTGCACATCTTTCACATATAAGAATAGTTCTTATTTTTATCCAGTAAATTCTAGACATCAATTATTGGACCTATATCAGAGAGTGGTAGAGAGAGAATTGACCGACATCAAATACAATTGAAAAAAATCCCTTAGATATATCTAGGGATAATCTTACCCGACAACAAAGACAGGCATTGACTAGACTTCAGAAAAATGACAGTGTGGTGATAGTCCAGGCGGATAAGGGTGGAGCAGTGGTGGTATTGAACAAAAGTGATTATATTGGTGAAGTTGAGAACCAATTAAAAGACTGTATGTTATACACTAAACTTACGTTCAATCCCACGACCTCCTTCAAAAACAAACTTAGTCACTTATTTGACTATGCTATTGAACATAGCTTCATGGATAAAGAATTAACTGATTACCTATATGTGGAACAGCCAACCACCCCATACTTTCGCATTGCACCCAAGATACATAAGGGACTCAAAAATCCACCTGGACGACCCATTGTGGCCAGTAATGGATCATTGTATGAAAGATTGGGTGGCTGGCTCGACCACATACTACAACCTATCATGCTGGCCCTACCAGGGTACATCAGGGACAGTACACACTTACTGACACAGATAAGTGACATAACATGGAAAGAATCTTATGTATGGGCCACCATTGATGTCACGGCCCTCTATTCCAACATCCCTCATTCAAAAGGACTGGAGGCTATAGATTTTATGTTACATAGATATTCAGACTATAGCAACGAATTTATATAATTTATTGTCCAAATAACAGAATTTCTTTTACAACATAACTTTTTCATCTTCCAAGGTACTTATTACTTACAAAGACAAGGTACAGCGATGGGGGCAAAATTTGCCCCCGCGCTAGCAAACATATATATGGGGTGGCTGGAATTAAATATGATCTTTTCAGACCAGTTTCCATATAAGAACAATGTTATAATATATGACCGTTTTATAGACGACATTATAGTCATCTGGGACACCAGGGATGACTGTACAGCTGACAAATTTGTAGACTTTATGAATAATAATGAATATAATTTGACTTTTACAGCACAGATACATAAACAGTCTATTGATTTCCTAGATCTAAGTCTGAGAGCCAAAGATAACACAATCTCCACATGCACCTACCGCAAACCATTGGCTAGGAACACGATACTGAGAGCTGATTCCTGCCATCTCAATCATTTAAAAAGAGGCATTCCTAAAGCACAATACCTTCGTTTAAGAAGGAATTGTACAGAACTGGTAGATTATTTCCCCCAAGCAAGAGAACTAACAAATAGATTGACAGATAGAGGATACCATAGGAATCTGCTACTTAAATTGGAGAAACAAGTGGCAGATTTAAATAGACAAGAATTACTTAAAGGAGGCCCTAAGAAACCGGGAAAAACTGATAAATCTATATCGCCTGACCAAAACCTTTTGTTTATCACGCAATTCAGTAGACAATATAACCAAATTTGTAAGATAGTCAGACAGAATCTGTCAATTCTAAAAGGTGATGAAGCACTTAATAACATCTTAACATCAGGAATAAAATGTATAGCACGAAGAGCACCAACCATAAGAGAAATAACTAGCAAACAGTTTACAGACAAAGAAACAACAGGTGCACACTGGCTTAGTCCAAAACCAGGATGTTTTAAATGTGGCCATGTACCATGCAAAGGATGCATGTGCATCACTGTAACAGACACTTTTTCTTCCAATATTACTAAACAAGTGTTCCACATTCGAGATAGAATTGACTGTAATTCACAATATGTTATCTATCTCATCAATTGCCTATTTTGCTCCTGTCAATACATTGGTATAACTACCCGCCCATTAAAAGAAAGAATTCGTGAACATTTACGCTCCTTAGATGAGAAAGAACCTAAAACGCCGGTAGCTAAGCATTTTAGATTGCATGGCATAGGACAAAAATATTTCTCTTTCATAGGTATTGATATTATTAAAAAACATCCTAGGGGTGGTAATAGGGAAAAATGCTTAAGAAAGAAAGAGATCTTTTGGATTATAAAATTACATACTAGAGCACCAGAAGGAATTAACAAAAGGATGGATGTTGATCTATTTGTTGAATAATACAATTTACAATATAATCTAAAATAAAATAAAACAACATAAGAGAAAACCTTTCTCCACATTTACCCTTTATAAAGTGTCTTCTTTTTCCCTTTATAGTTTACTACCACAGCTCAGGTCCCACAAATAAATGAATGAAAAAATCAGAAAAAATCTAATAAAATCTTTGGATGTACTAACTTAAATAGTGAACAATTAATTTAGCACATCCGAAATTAACTGTGTGTTTTTTATTATAATTTTTTATTATAATATTTATGTTTTTTATCATTATATTTATGTTTCTTTAAATAGAATTTTGGTTCCTTGTATGAATCTCATTTGTATTATTCATATATCAATATATTGTTTTGTTTATGTTAATGTGATGGTTTCCCGATTCTTAATTTAGATTGTCGATTTTTTCACATATGCATCGATGGTGACTGACATAGCAATTGACACCACTATCGATATGCCTGCAAATCGCCATATCTTCTTTCTAAGCCATTCTTACATATTATTGTTTTATTGAATACCTACATATCTTTTATATGTGACTGCCAACTCTTTATTTATACTTTTTATTTTTATTTAATTTAGATATTTTTTATTTAAATTGTCTATTAGAATTTAGTTTATATAGGCTTAGAATGAATAGCTTGTATATATATGTATATATATTAACAACTGTACTAGTACTAGAAGATTTGTATAATTGTTTACTGTGTTACTTGACTAAGTAATTAAAGAAACAAAATTAATGACCAATCTGCAGCAAAGGTTTCAGCTACCTTACTCATAGGTGTAGACAATAGCTCTTAATTGAATCGATAACAGGATTGGTTCCTTTGCTGCATATAGGTCAATGCACACCTTGAACATATCACCTCTGATGAAGCGCATGTACGCATGCGCGAAACGCGTCAGGTGTTAAGGCTTTGCTCTCACCTAATGTACTAGCACCTTGCTTCAATAAATACCTTTTTTGAACCATCCGTGGATGATTTTTCAGCCGTCTTTTGTCCTCTTTTCTGGGGATTACCTATTACTATATATATATATATATATGTCTGTAAATACATATATACACATGTAAATACATAAATACAAATGTACACACATATATAGACATGCATATGTATGTATCTCTATGTTAAAGTCCTTTGCCTGCTTTTTTTTTTTTTCTAACACCTTCTGACAAATTAGACGTGAATTATTTAAATAGGACTAAACTTAGCTAAACAGAGGAGGAAAGGGATTTGGGAGTAGTAATAGATAACAAGATAAAGATGGGTGCACAATGCAGGACAGGCAGGGGCTTCTAAGGCTAAAAAGATACTAGCATGTATTAAAAGAGGCATTGATTCAAGGGAGGAAAGCATAATTCTGTCACTATATAAAGCCCTGGTAAGACCTCACCTTGAGTATGGAGTGCAGTTCTGGGGACCGATCTAAAAAAAAACATTGCAGACCTAGAAAACTTTTAGAGAAGGGCCACAAAGCTAATAAGGGGATTGTAGAATTTAACCTATGAGGAGAGGTTAGCCAAACTGGGTCTGTTTTCTCTAGAAAAAAGGCGCTTAAGAGGTGACACGGTTACTTTATATAAATATATTCAAGGCCCATATACAGAGATAGCAGAAACTCTATTTAGATCTTACCGCAGTCGGGTTAGTGCACATAAAAATTTATTAAGGCGCTTTATTGAAATATTACATATAAAATATATTTTTTTTAATTATTATTTTAAATTATTATTATTATTATCGGTTATTTGTAGAGTGCCAACAGATTCCGCAGCCATTAAATGCCCCACTTTTTTTTGAGTGACTGACATAACATATAAGTAAATAACTCAGTAACTTAGCTTAACAGCTAAACATAAATAACTTTTGGTCAATAAAGACTCAACACAATAGGTGGGTGAAAGACCCATGGGTCATATTTATTAATTGCCCAGCAATGGGAACTGATAACAACAGGCAAACACGGGTGGCGGCAATCGGGGCCTAGATAACTAATTATATAACCCCTTCTAGAAAATGGACCGGGGCCATCGCTGCAGACCAAAGGCGGAGATAGCTCAACGCAACTTTATATCTTAGGGAGTTCTCGGCCCGTCGCCAAGCAGTCAGAGCACCCCAAGCTACCGAGCCTGGGAACGTCACCCTGACTGCAATGGCCGTCACTCAACCTCCTTACAGCCTGCAGCCGTGATCCTGACCACTCGCTAGACTGGGGTGCCATCAATGGAAACTCCAAACCAGTAGGTCCAGCATCAACTAGGCGAACAGCATGTGAATAACTGGGGAGCTCAAGTTACCGTCCTTGGACTTAAAGTGAAAATAAATCCTAGCGTTGTACAAATGCTAGGATTTACTATTAAAAGAAATAAAGGGCACTTTCATTCATGAAGTATAAGATACTTCATGTAGAAAGCTCCTTTATTTGATTCAATCGGTCGCCGTTCTTAGCTCCTACAGCAGCGCATGGCTAAAAAAAATGTTTGGCTAAAAGGTGACGTTTTCACCTCTTAGCCAATAGCCGTGCGGTAAATCCGGCTCCCATGGGCACCAAGCCAGATTTACTGCACGGCTATTGGCTAAGAGGTGAAAACGTCACCTCTTAGCCAAAACATTTTTTAGCCGTGGGCTGCTGTAGGAGCTAAGAACGGCGACCGATTGAATCAAATAAAGGAGCTTTCTACATGAAGTATCTTATACTTGAATGAAAGTGCCCTTTATTTGTTTCAATAGTAAATCCTAGCATTTGTACAACACTAGGATTTACTTTCACTTTAACAAAGTAGTTTGAGTAACTCTCTTCCTGCCTCAGACACCTACTGAGTCCCATAAAGAGACACTAAATAGATTGATTGCCGCCTATACAATAAACATAACATTGAATAACAGGAAAGGGAGCGTGGGGAAAGAACTTCCAGGGATCCACAGGAACAAAGAGGAAGTGGACTCCCTGCACATCCCATATAAAGGGTAAGTAAACCCCTCCCAACACAATGCAACATTGTAACAATACACACACAGCATCAGCCCTTACTCAACCAGGCCTTAACCCTTAGCTATGCTCCAGGCTAGTCGCCCGGCACTTTCTTAAGGGATTAAATGCCCTACTTTTCTTGAGTGGCTGACATAACATATAAATAAGTAAATAACAAACGGCTAGATTACGAGTTTTGCGGTATGAGGGGTGCGGTATTAACTTGCACGTTATTGTCACCGCTCACTTCCCTACAGCGCTGGTATTACAGGTTTATAAAAACCTGGCGTTAACAGGCAAGAAGTGAGCGTAGAGCAAAATTGAGCTCCATAACGCACTCCAATACCAGCGCTGCTTAAGGCAGCGGTGAGCTGGTTTTACGCGCTCGTGCATGATTTCCCCATAGACATCAATGGGGAGAGTCGGCTGAAAAAAAGTCTAACACCTGCAAAAAAACAGCGTAAAGCTCCGTAACGCAGCCCCATTGATTCCTATGGGGAAACTAAATTTATGTTTACACCTAACACCCTAACATGAACCTCGAGTCTAAACACAGTTTTTTTTTTTGGGTGGAATTTATTTTTAGATGAGGGCTTTTGGGCTGAAAAAGAGCTAAATGCCCTTTTAAGGGCAATGCCCATACAAATGCCCTTTTCAGGGCAATGGGGAGCTTAGGTTTTTTTAGTTAGGATTTTATTTGGGGTGTTGGTTGTGTGGGTGGTGGGTTTTACTGTTGGGGCGGTTGTTTGTATTTTCTTTTTACAGGTAAAAGAGCTGATTTCTTTGGGGCAATGCCCCACAAAAGGCCCCTTTAAGGGCTATTGGTAATTTAGTTTAGGCTAGGGTTTTTTTTTATTTTGGGGGGGCTTTTTTATTTTGATAGCGCTATTAGATTAGGTGTAATTAGTTTAAATATCTTGTAATTTGTTTTTTTATTTTGTGTAATTTAGTGTTTGTTTTTTGTAATTTAGGTAATTTTATTTAATTTATTTAATTGTAGTGTAAGGTTAGGTGTTAGTGTAAGACAGGTTAGGTTTTATTTTACAGGTAAATTTGTATTTATTTTAACTAGATACTTAGTAAATAGTTAATAACTATTTAGTAACTATTCTACCTAGTTAAAATAAATACAAACTTGCCTGTAAAATAAAAATAAACCCTAAGCTAGCTACAATGTAACTATTAGTTATATTGTAGCTAGCTTAGGGTTTATTTTATAGGTAAGTATTTAGTTTTAAATATGAATAATTTAGGTAATGATAGTAAGTTTTATTTAGATTTATTTTAATTATATTAAAGTTAGGGGGTTAGGGTTAGACTTAGGTTTAGGGGTTAATAAATTTAGTATAGTGGCAGGCGATGTTGGGGGAGGCAGATTAGGGGTTAATAAATGTAGGTAGGTGGCGGCGATGTTAGGGCGGCAGATTAGGGGTTAATAATATTTAACTAGTGTTTGCGAGGCGGGTGTGTGGCAGTTTAGGGGTTAATATGTTTATTATAGTGGCGGCGATGTCCTGAGCGGCAGATTAGGGGTTAATAATTTTATTTTAGTGTTTGCGATGCGGGAGGGCCTCGGTTTAGGGGTTAATAGGTAGTTTATGGGTGTTAGTGTACTATGAGTTTTATGCTACAGCTTTGTAGCGTAAAACTCATAACTACTGCCTTTAGATTGCGTTACAAATCTTGCGGGATAGGTTGTACCGCTCACTTTTTGGCCTCCCAGAAAAAGCTTGTAATACCGGCGCTATGGAAGTCCCATTAAAAAAGATTTTACGCAAATTGCATAAGTTAATTTGCGTTAAGGCAAAAAAAGTGTTCGGGGCCCCTAAACCTGTAAGACTCGTAATACCAGCGGTAGTGAAAAAGCAGCGTAAAAACTCGTAATCTAGCCATCAGTAACTTAGCTTAACAGCTAAGCATAAATAACTTTTCTTTCTAATGACACAGTGAGTCAACGGATCATCTAATTACTATTGGGAATATCACTCCTGCCAGCAGGAGGCGGCAAAGAGCACCACAGCAAAGCTGTTAAATATCACCTCCCTTCCCTCCAACCCCAGTCATTGACTATGTTAGAGCAAGGAAGTGGTAAAGTTTAGGTGTTAGAAAGAAGATTCTTCAAACAAGATTTTATTATTTTTAAGTAGTGCAAGATTGTGCTGCTTTGTTCTAGGGTGTAGCCGTAGTCCATATCAGTCTCTTCAGTAGAGCAGTGGTGGCTTTCAAGCAATGGGATCTTGTGGGGTATAATCGTCACTGCGCCTCCCATATATTTAATGCTGCTCTAACTTCAAAAGCCTGAGTAAGATTACTCAGTCTTTGCGTTTTTTCCGCAGGTCCATGTGAGAAAACGTGCTTCTCAAACCTAGTGAGCTGCCTTGCTGCCAGGCAGATTTCTAAAAGTAAGTACTAACTTTTTATTTTCTGGGAGCATATACAGAATAAAAGATGGCACTTTAAAAGTACTACTGGGACAAAAGACATCCTCCTATGGCTTAGGGGATCATTTTATTATGAGCAGTAATGGCAGGCACTGGGGACGAGGAGATCAGGCTCAGAGGTGGTGTTTTTACTTTTTAATATCCGGCGGCTTTGCAATAATTTGGCCGAACGGGAGGTTAATCTTGTAACGCCCATTTTGATGCGCGCCTTCTTTTCCATACATTTCCTGTGTTCTGGAGCGGAGAAGCTTCGTCACAGATATTAATAGTGTTGCTCCCTGTCAATTGACAGAAAATAGAATGAATAGGTTCATCTAGCATAATATTCACTCCGGTGTCAGTCAGGCAGGTAAGCACCTCAGCAAAGCTAAGCTGAGGTGTAGGGTTGTCTGGAGTGTTTTTTGTAATACCTTATTATTTTGTTGCAGAAAAATAAAGCAGTTTCATTTTAAAATTTAAAGGAACAGTAAGGTGTTTTATTTTTTGTGGGGTATTTTCTAAATAAAATATCAGTTTGTTTATCTATTTATTCTGTTTATTGGGGAATAAAGATGGACTAAGAGGCCCTGTAAGATGTTACATGTTCTTTATGTTTTGATGCTAATGTGGAACCACCAATCCCTTTCTGTTCCTCAAGTATTGAGAGAACATTACAGTTCAGGGATAGACTTTTTTCTGAGCCAACATTGTCTAGGGCGGATGCTGTTCAGGAGTCTTCTGACAATGTACAAGATATGCCGCAGCTTTCTCCTCAAATGTCCAAAAATGTATCGTCCACACATACAGTGCCCTGCGCTTCCTCTCTTACTCCCCCTTGACGTTACGTTGCTTTTGGTGATCCCTTACAAGGGAAAGACCTTGTTTGGGCCAGGATTGACGGAAAAAATTTATGACATTACGGGAGGAAAGGGCTATTTCCTCCCTCCGGATAAGAGGAATAAGCAGAAGGGACATCAGAGCAATTTTCGTTCCTTTTGAAACTTCAAGGGTAAACCTTCCTCTCCTTCTTCCAAGCAGGAACAGTCCAAGCCTTCCTGGAGGCCCAACCAAACTTGGAACAAGAGAAAACAATCCAAAAAGCCAGCTATTGACTCAAAAGCAACATGAAGGGCCTGCCCCCGATCCGGGACCGGATCTTGTGGGGGCAGACTTTCCTTCTTCGCTCAGACTTGGGTTCGGGATGTTCAGGATCCCTGGGCGGTGGACATCGTGTCCTAGGGATACAAGCTAGAGTTCAAAACCTTTCCTCCCAGGGGCAGGTTTCTGCTTTCAAGATTATCTGTAGACCAGATAAAAAGAGAGGCGTTCTTACTCTGTGTTCGGGACCTTTCCGACCTGGGAGTGATAGTTCCTGTTCCAATGCAGGAACAGGGTCTGGGATTCTACTTCAATCTGTTCGTGGTTCCCAAAAAAGAGGGAACCTTCAGACCAATTGTAGATCTCAAAAGTCTAAACAAATTCCTCAGAGTACCGTCCTTCAAGATGGAAACTATTTGTTCCATTCTTCCCTTGGTTCAAGAGGGTCAATTTATGACAACGGTATTTTTGAAGGACGCGTATGTGCATGTTCCCAACCACAAGGACCATCACAAGTTTCTGAGGTTCGCATTTCTAGACAAACACTTCCAGTTTGTGGCCTTGCCACAGCTCCCAGAATTTTTTCAAAGGTTTTGGGATCCCTGTTGGCAGTGCTCTGATTGCGGAGCATTGCAGTGGCACCTTTTCTGGACGACATTCTGGTTCAGGCACCATACTTTCAACAAGCAAAATCTCACACGGAAATGTTGTTTTCCTTTCTGCGATCTCACAGATGGAAGGTGAATTTGGAAAAGAGTTCCTTAGTTCCAACTACAAGGGTAGTTTTCTTGGGAACCATAATAGATTCCTTATCAATGAAAATATTTCTGACAGAATTAAAGATTTTGGATTCTTATCTAGCACTTCAGTCCTCTCCTCTGCCATCAGTGGCTCATTGTATGGAGGTAATCAGTCTGATGGTAGCGGCTCTGGACTTCATCCCGTTTGCCCGTTTTCACCTCAGACCTCTGCAGTTATGCATGCTCAGGCAGTGGAACAGAGATTATGCGGATCTGTCTCCACAATTACACCTGGAGCAGGAGACAAGGGATTCCCTTCTTTGGTGGTTGTCTCAGGATCATCTATCCCAGGGAACCTGCTTCCACAGACCCACCTGAGTGATTGTGACAACGGACGCCAGTCTACTGGGATGGGGAGCAGTCTGGGGTTGTCTAGAGGCTATGGGGACATGGCCTCGGTCGGAGTCTGTTCTACCCATAAACATTCTGGAGCTGAGAGGAATCTACAATGCTCTTCTGGCCTGGCCACAGTTAGCCTCGGCCCGGTTTATCAGGTTCCAGTCAGACAACATAACTTCAGTGGCTTACATCAACCATCAGTGGAGAACTCAGAGTCCCTTGGCCATGACAGAAGTAGCCAAGATAATTCAGTGGGCGGAGACCCACAACTGCTGTCTGTCGGCGATCCACATCCCAGGAGTGGACAACTGGGAGGCAGATTTTCTGAGCAGACAGACCTTTCACCCAGGGGAGTGGGAACTCCATCTGGATGTATTTTTCAGCTTGATTCTCAAATGGGGACAGCCGGAACTGGATCTCATGGCATCTCGTCAGAATGCCAAGCTCCCGAGGTACAGGTCAAGGTCATGGGACCCTCAGGCTGTACTGATAGACACTCTAGCGGTAGCTTGGAATTTTAGTCTTGCATACCTTTTTCCCCCGTTCGCTCTTCTACCTTGTGTCATTGCTCGAATCAAACAGGAGAGGGCGTCGGTGATTCTCATTGCACCGGCGTGGCCTCGCAGGATTTGGTATGCAGACCTGGTGGAGACGTCATCTCTTCCACCTTGGAGACTTCCGTTGAGAAGGGACCTTCTACTTCAAGGGCCGTTCCTTCATCCAAATCTAGTTTCTCTGAAGCTGACTGCTTGGAGATTGAACGCTTAATTTTATCTAAGCGTGGATTTTCAGAATCGGTCATTGAGACCATGATTCAGGCTCGTAAGCCTGTGACTAGAAAGATTTACCATAAGATATGGTAAATATCTGTATTGGTGTGAATCCAAAGGCTACTCTTGGAGTAGACTTTGGATTCCTAGAATTCTGTCTTTTCTCCAAGAAGGTTTGGAGAAGGGTTTATCGACAAGTTCCCTAAAGGGTCAAATATCTGCCTTGTCTATTTTGTTACATAAACATCTGGCGGACGTCCCAGATGTACAATCGTTTTGTCAGGCCTTGGTCAGGATCAGGCCTGTGTTTAAGCCGGTTACTCCTCCCTGGAGTCTTAACCTAGTTCTTAAAGTTCTTCAACAGGCTCCGTTTGAGTCTATGCATTCCTTAGATATTAAGTTGTTATCTTGGAAAGTTTTGTTTCTTGTTGCTATTTCATCTGCTCGTAGAGTTTCAGAGCTCTCGGCATTACAGTATGAGTCTCCTTACCTTATTTTTCATTCGGATAACGTAGTTTTGCGTACTAAGTTAGGGTTTCTTCCTAAAGTGGTTTCAGATCGGAACATTAATCAGGAGATCGTTGTTCCTTCCTTGTGTCCTAAACCTTCTTCTCAGAAGGAACGTCTGCTACACAATCTAGACGTGGTGCGTGCATTGAAATTCTATTTACAGGCGACTAAGGATTTTCGTCAGTCTTCTGCTCTGTGGTCTTCTCTGGGAAACGTAAGGGGCAGAAAGCTATGGCTACTTCTCTTTCTTTGTGGCTGAAGAGTATCATTCGCTTTGCCTATGAGACTGCTGGACAGCAGCCTCCTGAGAGAGTTACGGCTCATTATCCGAGTGCTGTTTCCTCTTCCTGGGCATTCAAAAATGAAGCTTCTGTGGAACAGATTTGCAAGGCTGCAACTTGGTCTTCTCTTCACACTTTTTCAAAATTCTATAAATGTGATACCTTTGCCTTGGCTGAGGCTTCTTTTGGGAGAAAGGTTCTTCAAGCAGTGGTGCCTTCCATTTAGTTTCCCTGTCTTGTCCCTCCCTTATCATCTGTTTCCTCTAGCTTGGGTATTGATTCCCAATAGTAATTAGATGATCCGTGGACTCACTGTGTCATTAGAAAGAAAACAAAATGTATGCTTACCTGATAAATGTATTTATTTCTTGACACGGTGAGTCCACGGCCCGCCCTGTTTTCTTTAAGACAGGTTTTGTGGGTATGTTATAAACTTCAGACACCTCTGCACCTTGTTACTTCCTTTCTCTCCTTTACTTCGGTCGAATGACTGGGGTTGGAGGGAAGGGAGGTGATATTTAACAGCTTTGCTGTGGTGCTCTCTGCCGCCTCCTGCTGGGCAGGAGTGATATTCCCAATAGTAATTAGATGATCCGTGGACTCACCGTGTCAAGAAATAAATAAATTTATCAGGTAAGCATAAATTTTGTTTTGGTCAATAAAGACTCAACACAATAGGTGGGTGAAAGACCCGTGGGTCGTATTTATTAATTGCCCAGCAATGGGAAATGATAACAACAGGCAAACACAGGTGGCGGCAATCGGGGCCTAGATAACTAATTATATAACCCCTTATAGAAAATAAACAGGGGCCACTGCTGCAGACCAAAGGCGGAGATAGCTCAACGCAACTTTATATCTTAGGGAGTTCTCGGCCTTCGCCAACCAGTCAGAGCACCCCAAAGCTACCGAGCCTGGGGCCGTCACCCTGACTGCAATGGCCATCATTCAACCTCCTTACAGCCTGCAGCCGTGATACTGACCACCCGCCACAAGAGACAGACCTGCAAATTAAAAAGTCCCGACTCTTGCCGCCACCACACTACAATCTTAGGAGTAACGCCTGTCTGATATTCTGAAGGAATAGGTCAACTCCTGCCGGTTCTAAATGAACCCCATCCTGCCTATATAAACCTTTATGGACTGCTGAAATGTTTCCATGCTCAATTGTAAAACCATTGAGGTCCCTTACTTGCTTCCTCAAGTCCCTATTAATCTTTTTCCGGACCTGAAAAGCTGCCTTATGACACAATATGTGTCTCCACCTTAACCTAGGGATCACATTCGACCACCCGATTCGTACACCTGGAAACCAGAGCTTAAACTGCCGTAGATCAGCCTGCATTGCCCTGATCAAATATAATGTAGGGATTGCCCCTAAATCATTGCCACCTGCATGTAAGATAAGGATGTGGGTTTTTTCCCACCTCCTAGCAGCATCGTGTAGTAATGCCGGCAGATCTGCCCAGGTCAAACCCCTGTGCCCTAACCAACGTAACACAGCCGTGGACGAAGGGAATCCTAGCTGTTGTCCTCCTGGCATAGTCGCAGTTCGAATGGAAGCCCAGTGCACATAGGAATGGCCTACGATCCACACCCGAACAGGACCTGGACGTGTGCCTGTAAAAGAAACAACAAATAGAGTTCAGCCATCATGGTCCTGACATCAACCTTACATAGCCAGACCCCTTCCCTTCTCCGCCAAACACCATACCACATGGGTAACCCCATCATTGCTTGCCACTTTTAACCACTATGATTGCAATGGCCTGACGTAGGATCTATACCGCTGTGATCTCCAGCGCCCCAATGAACGAATATGGTCCGAGGACCAACCTAATTCTGCTGCTGTTTTGGTCGCCCCCACCATGAATGAATGTGGTGCAATGCTCGAGGAGTCAAGACCAGCCCGTTGGGCCACTCTCCCCAATATTTTTCTGAATTGAAACCGCGTCAACGGATCCCCGTGCGCGTGAATCAGAAACCTGGACGATCCTCCTGGTCGTACTTCCATGTAGGAGGATACCAACTGTAACGGACAACAGGCCACCCCTTGTTGTCCTGGAAGGGAAAGCCAAGCCCCGTGTCCTTCTTGGTCCGTCTTAGACCTCGGGTTGAACAAAAGAACTGAATCATCCATCACCCTAACATGATTATGCATAATGCCCCCTCTTGCAGCAGCTTTAGAAGGCGGAACCAACTTCCCCACTCTCAACACCGCATGGAACGCCAAACTGAAAGCTTCCCTAAAAAGCTTGACTTCGAAGGGAGAGGAACAAATAGCCAGCAATACTTCCAGTAACTTTACTAGCCGATCCCCCGTAATCGGTTCCCTGCTGTCTCTGTGCAGGACCTCCAAGCGCCCCCAGCCTCGCACTATCTGCCTGACGAGGAAGGTATGCAAAGTGTCCTGGAAAGTGTACAATCTGCAAAAGAAAGCTCACCCATTCGCTCCAGTACCTCACAGGGATGCATGAATTAGGGGAAGCAGCCGCTCCAATCCTTTGCCATCTGCTACAAAAAGGGAGGGGCAAGGAAGTCCATTAGCAGTTGCGGCTCTGAAAGCCTCACACTGAAAGCAAGACAATGCATCTGCTACTATATTCTGTACTGCAGGCATCTCAACACCAAGTGCCTCAGGTAATGCACCACCACAGACGAAGAGGCTGCAAGTCTATTAATGGCAAAAAACACACTGAGACTGTCCATCCAGAAAATCACAGCCCGGTCGTGAGAAAGGTGACCCCAGAGTTCAACAGTCACAAGAATTGGAAATAATTCCAGGAAGCACAGGTTACACTTGAGTCCAGTCTCCACCCAATCCGGCGGCCACTGCTCAGCGCTCCAAGCACCATCAAAATACGCCCCATATCCAGATGCCCCAGCTGCATCTGTGTAAAGGTGCAATGCCTATTTTGACACAAGATCACCTCTCCACAAGCATATGCCATTAAAGTTCTGCAAGAACTTCTCCCATACCTGGAGGTCTGCCACCAGATCCCTCGTGACTCTGATGCGTCATGTTGCTTTCTTACCACCCCTCAGCTGTCCCTCCAATCTTTTCTGGAAAATCTTACCCCACGAGACAACTCTCCCTGCAAAGTTTAAAAGACCCAAGAGGGATTGCAACTCCTTCAGTGAGCACGAAGGCACCGAGGCAATTGTCCTAAGGGTTGCCAACATTTTACCGACCTTATCCTTAGGTAACCTGCATTCCATTGCTACAGAGTCTATCTCAATACCCAGGAACATCAGGCACATGCACAGACCTTCCGTCTTGTCCTCTGCTAAAAGGAACCCCAAACCTGTTAATCAGAAACCTCATGACGTACATCAAAGGGGCACACTCCGTACCGGGGGCTCCTACCAACAGGAAATTGTCCAAGTAATGGGTGATCCCGCTTTTTCCCGAGGCTGAAGCTACTGCCCAGTGTAAGAAAGAGCTGAATGCCTCAAAGTAGGCACAAGATATGGAGCAGCCCATGGGTAGACAGCGGTCCACGTAATAGGCATCCTCAAACCAGCACCCCATCAATCTGAAGGAAGACGGGTGAATGGGGATTAAGCGAAATGCGGACTCAATTATGCCATTAAAGCACCAGGCCCAACTCCACGCACTATATCCCACGTGTCATCAAGTGACTGGTAGTGCACTGAACTAAATTCCGGAGGGATAGCATCGTTCACAGAGTATCTTTCAGGATATTATAGGTGCTGCATCAATCTAAACTTACCCGTCTCCTTTTTGGGAACCACCCCAAACGGGGATAACACCAAATCTGGAAAAGGCAAGTCTGGAAAGGGGCCCGCAACCCTGCCCAAAGCTACCTCCTTACCTAACTTCTCTCACACCGCCTCCGGGAACTGAGAAGCCGACTTCAGGTTCCTCTTAACCCTAGACCCCAGCATCCGGCCCACTACTAGGATAGTGAAGCCATAACGCAGGCCGTAATCCAACAAAACAGTGGCTGCCCTGTTCGGGTACCTGCTCAACCACTTACCAATAATGGGGACCTTAAGTGATGTGTCCGTCCTTACCTGAAGCATTTCCTTTAGCCCCAAATAGTTCAGCTTGGTGCTCTCGCTTCTTAGAGCAGTCGACACTGGGGTGTTGACCACTACAGAACTTGCACACATGTCTAAACGTGCAAGATGCACCTCTCTCACACGATTTCTCTTGAAAGCGCCAGCACACCCCTGCTGGCCGCCTTTGAAATCACGGGGGCTGCCATGACCCTTGAGTGACAGCCCCTGGCGCTGCTTGTGCTTGCAGTTCATTGCTGGTTAATTGAAGTCTCTAAAGGATCTTCAGCACAGTCAGCCTTAAAGTGGTTTACACTTACCCAGTGATTTCTTCTTTGCCTCCGCTACAGCTACCAGCTTCCTGACATTCCCTTCAAGCATCAAGCAGGAGATTACAGCGTCCGCTCTGCTAAATCTACTTCTCTAACCTGTACTTACTGTTTGGAACAGTTCCAGTTTCCTCTAAAGCCGCCGGATACGTCATCAGCTAGGGCCGCTCTCCCTGCAGCTCTGTCTGATCAACGCCGGACCACCTCTCTCCTGTTCCGTTGCTTGCTAAAGCATACTAGCAACCACCAAACATCCCCCTTGACTTAAGCTACGTGATCTAACCTAGGACTCAAGGTATTGTCATTTACTTATACCGTATCTACTATAAAGCCTTTCTGTTTCTTGCTGTTATTGCACTTCCCTGTATTCAGTAAAAACTATGTTTGGCTTATATTAATTCATATATGTAGCTTGGGAAATTCCTTTCAAAGAAGTTACATGTTTGATACACACTAAACTTTGTCTCAGATATTACAGGTACCCACCTTTTTCCTGTAGAACACGTCATAATCCCTCCAGGCTTCATCCGCGTATTTCCTCTGGATAGCATCAATTGTATCTACATACTTGAACAGAGCCGTGCCCTGCTCTAGGTACCTTTCCAAATAGCATGTAGCGTACACTCTAAAGCAACGATGCCATTCCTCGAACGTATCGGGCCGCTTAAATTTTTTCAGGGCCTGTCCCATCCTCAGCTATTTCCTTGAGTCTAAACGCCTCAGCGGATAACTCAAATATATTGACGTACCTTTTCGTCTTGTATTATTTTTACCGTTTTAGACTTCAGGTGGGCGTGCAGACTATGTACCTTGCACGAGTATGTGTCACCGTGCAATGCCGCCTTTCTGTTCGCAGCCTGTGGTGAGCCTACCTGTACCCCTGGGGGTCGAGACGTCTGAGCTAGATATCCCACACTACCACCCCCAGACTTTGCTTTGCTCATTTTTCTTAGCATCCCATACATCCTCTGATGCCCTTTTGTATGCAAGCCCAGGGACCTATTACTCTCAGACCCCGACCCTGACCCACTAGAGGTAGAGGACTCATAACCACCCTGAGAAGAATCAAGTTGGAACTCACCGGAATTAAGCGCCAAAGGTCCTTGGCCTGATCCCGATGTACTGGGGTCATCTGCTCCCACTGTAGCCGCCCTGGGAACGAGAGCCCGGGATCTCTGAGGGGCTGTATCACTACCAGATGTGGACGTCATTGCAACCTGAAATACAGAGCACAAGAGGGGAGTACCACGGGAAGAGCCAGCCATCTCCTCCCTACCCCCAACAGCCCCGTACTCCTGACCACACTTGTGATCACTGTCACTCACACCAAACTGCATATTCGGTTCCTCATCCATGCTAGCCACCGGCATACACTCAAATTCATCCACAAACCTAACTGCCCTACTACGCCCTTGTGCGCGACCCCCTCCTGATGGGCCTGCATCCCCAACATCACTGCCAGCTAACCCCTCGCACTGACTAGTGCTGATTTTAGCATGACCTCTTTTTACTGCACCCCTTGTCACCACTTGCCCTTGCACTGCCACATCTTTTATACTGGGCGTTGACGTACCCTGCAGAACCACAGCTTTTAATTCCTGTGGACCACTCAAGGTTGCAGCCGATTGTGCCCCTTTAGGCCCTACGTGAGCCGCGGGATCCTTGCCTTTCTTTTTAGGCACAGCGCGCGAAGGAACGGCCTTGGCCCTGCTAGTACCACCATTAGGCTGCAAGCGCGAGGAGGGGGCCCCAACGGCTTCCCCTCCCTTATTGTCAGCCATGGTGTCAGTCCTTATACGGACTTGCGACCTGCCTGTATTACCTCCTTGGTTCCCTTTAGGCCCCAAGCCCTGAGATACACTTGCCCCCATTAAAGCCTCAACTACCGGAGACCTCAATCGGACCTCACTTGCCCCCTGCTGTCTAACAGGCTTACCCCCTTGAGCAGGTCCCCCCCGTGGTACTCCCTTCTTACCTGTGGAGACCGAGGGGGATGATCCGTGGTCTTCGCTGCCCAAGTTCCGACTGCCGCGACCGGAGATGACGTCACCGGAAGCGACATCGGAACGCACCACGTGACTGGAAATCGATGCGGCGGCCATCTTGGATGGGGCAAATAAAGCCGAAGACGCCAAGGCCTGCGCAACGCCAGAGAACTGATCCTGGGACTGAGCAAACGCCGCACCTGAGGATGAAGCCCCCGCAAGAACCTACACCAGGGATTGGAGGAGCGCCGCCGCTATCGCGACGGATTCGCCAGAAAGGACTACCGACGCAGGTAAGGCCTCACTGCTCCCACTACACGCGCAACCTATCAGCGGGCCTACCGGACCCCCACCAGCATGTTGCCCTAGACTAATTTGGGACCCTGGCCTAACGCCTACTCCCGACACCTGGGACCCCGGGCTTCTTCCTGCTCCTAGACACTGGGACCCTGGCCTAGCACCAAAATCCAGACACTGCTCCACCGGCTGATAAGACTGAGGAGGCCCAGCCTCATCCTCCAACCCACCCCGCTCAGGAGAGGGAAACAAACTTTGACTCCCCTCCCCTACCGAAGGGGAAGGAGGGATAGAAAGCCCCAAAACATGGTCCTGACCCACCGTAATAGTCCCAGAGGGAGAAGGCACAAGCCATTCGATGTCCTCAAGGTCCATTTCTTCCCTCTCTGCAGGTTCGGCCTCCTTCATGGAAACTCTGCTTTGGTCCATGCTGAAAGAACTTCCAGGGATCCACAGGAACAAAGAGGAAGTGGACTCCCTGCACATCCCATATAAGGAGTAAGTAAACCCCTCCCAACACAATACAACATTGTAACAATACACACACAGCATCAGCACTCACTCAACCAGGCCTTAACCCTTAGCTACTCTCCAGGCTAGTCGCTCTGCATTTTTTTAATTAAACACACTGTAAAATATTCTAAATAACCCATAGAATATATCTATATACTGTATGTTACAGTATGTTTAATAATTTTTTATTATTATTTGCTAGCTTTCAGTAGTGAAGGATATTACACATTGTTTTTCAACAAAGGATACCAAGATAACAAAGTCAATGTTAAAATAGAATGAATCATGCAAGTAAATTTTGACTTTCCTATCCCTTTAATTGCTGCTATATACTATGCATATATAAAATATGTATTGTGTGTGCAAAGCTTTAGTAATGCAGCACGTAATTACTTCTATTTACTGTGCATATATAAAAAATATATTGTGTGTGCAGGGCTTTTGTAATGCAGCACTTAATTACTGCTATATACTGAGCCTATGTAAAACATGTAGGGCTAGATTACAAGTGGAGCACTAAATTATTGCCCTCCCGCAAATGGCAAAATTTGCCCGTTTGCGAGAGTGCAATAATTAACCAGCCATGCCACCAGAACGAGGCTTCCTTAGGAGCTTAGGAGCTCTCGTGAGCGTAATGCTTTTTAGCAATGCAAACGAGAGCTTGCGTTGGCATTGCGATTAACTTGTAATACCAGTGCACATTATCGTGCTCTGGTATTACAAAGTGGAGGACTAATATCGCTTGCATGTAGGCGATATTTAGCGCTCCACTTGTAAAGTTGTAATCTGGCCCATATTGTGTGTGCAGGGCTTTTGTAATGCAGCACTTAAAGGAACATGAAACCTAAAAATGTTCTTTCATGATTCAGATAGAGAATACATTTTTAAACAACTTTCTAATTTACTCCTATTATCTAATTTGTTTCATTCTCTTAGTATCATTTGTTGAAGGAGCAGCAATGCACTAATGGTTTATAACTGAACACATGGGTGAGCCAATCACAATCAATGTATATATGCAGCCACCAATCAACAGCTAGAACCTAGGTTCTCTGCTGCTCCTGAGCTTGCCGAGATAAACCTTTCAGCTAAGGATAACAAGAGAAGGAAGTAAATTAAATAATAGAAGTAAATTGGAAAGTTGTTTTAAATTGTATTCTCTATCTGAATCATGAAAGAAATTTTTTGGGTTTCATGTCCCTTTAATTGCTGCTATATACTGTGCCTATGTAAAAAAAATATACTGTGTGTGCAGGGCTTTTGTAATGCAGCACTTAATTGCTGCTATATACTGTGCCTATGTAAAAAAAATATACTGTGTGTGCAGGGCTTTTGTAATGCAGCACTTAATTGCTGCTATATACTGTACATATATAAAAAAATGTATTGTGTGTGCAGAGCTTTTGTAATGCAGCAGATAATTGCTACTATATACTGTGCCTGTGTAAAAAAAATCTATTGTGTGTGCAGGGCTTTTGTAATGCAGCACTTAATTGCTGCTATATACTGTATATATATAAAAAAAAAATATTGTGTGCAGAGCTTTTATAATGCAGCATAGCAGCAAGCATATAATTGCTGCTATATACTGTGCCTATGTAAAAAAATATATTGTGTGTGCAGGGCTTTTGTAATACAGCACTTAATTGCTGCTATATACTGTGCATAAATAAAACATGTATTGTGTATGCAGGGCTTTTGTAATACAGCACTTAACTGCTGATATGTACTGTGCGTAAATAGCAACTTTAATGCCCCTTTAAAAATGCTCTTGTGGGTTTTCCCTGGCAGTGTTGGACCTATATAAACTATCCTTCATTAAAGGGACACTGAACCCAAATTTTTTCTTTCGTGATTCAGATAGAGCATGAAATTTTAAGCAACTGTCTAATTTACTCCTATTATCAAATTTTCTTCATTCTTTTGGTATCTTTATTTGAAATACAAGAATGTAAGTTTAGATGCCGGCCCATTTTTGGTGAACAACCTGGGTTGTTCTTTCTGATTGGTGGATAAATTAATCCACCAATACAAAAAGCGCTGTCCAGAGGTCTGAACCAAAAAAAGCTTAGATGCCTGATTTTTTAATAAAGATAGCAAGAGAATGATGAAAAAATTATAATAGAAGTAAATTAGAAAGTTGCTTAAAATTTCATGCTCTATCTGAATCACGAAAGTAAAAATTTGGGTTCAGTGTCCCTTTAAAGGTACATACAAATCACAACTTTCATTATTCAGATTTTTTTTAACACTTATATCCCTTTAACCTAGGAAAGCTAAGGAGGAGAAAATGTCCAATAGGAAGCTTCTTTCCCTGTAAGGGGTGTGGTCCAATCAGAGGTATAAATACCAATAATTAGAGCAGGAAAAGAGCAGTCAGGTGTAGTGGAGCAGTGGGTAAGGACAGTCATTAGCATGCTGAGCTTGAACAGAAATGTGTATAGCTTAGTATTAAAGTGCCAGGCTCATTATACATTTAACAATAAAGTATGGGGATGAACTATGAACCTATGGTACAATGTATGTGAGTTCCAGTAAGTTACTGGTTGTCACTGTGTATCTCCCATAAGACATCATGTGGTATGTAACACATAGCTATAAGTAGGGGTTTTACTTTATTGGTCAGGGTCTCATCTAACTTATGCTGATGAATATTGGTAAAAATACAGAAACAAGTGTGACCACTTTTCTTCAATTTTGGGTTTATTTCTGCATTTACCCTTTGGCTTTGGAAAGAAGTATTTGTCTCCTCCATGTAAGAGTGGTTGTGTTGAATTATACCTCTGCCTGGGAACCAATGGGTCAACATAGCCATCTTGTCACGTTCACCCTTCTAATGCTATAAATGGGACAAGTAAAATCTTCCAATGCCTGCATGTGTGCCCTCACTATATATTGCATCTTGTCTGGGATATTATTTTATCTGTGAAGAGGGAGTATACTTGTATATGCTGCTTGTGTAGGCTGGGATCTGTGTATGTCCCAGCAGGGGCAGATCACTGGAACTGACTCACCTGTGCTCAGGTAGGGTTCTACTGGCAGTAAATGGGGACTCTCTACCCCAGTAAACTGCCTTTTAATAAATAAGCAGCAGTGCAGCCTTTATGATTTATCTTCCTGCTAGTAGGTGTGGCTTATGAAAACAAATCGAACCTTACAGCATGAGAACTGTGGACTTACAAATAGTTTTACAGATGTAAATTACATTGAAGTGATCGTCGGCACAATCAGCTTTTAATATAAAATGTTTAGTTATGCACAGTAAAACAATTATGCACTATACTTTCATTATTTATTTTGTATCTGTTTCATGTGATTTACCTTTCAAACTGATGATTTTCTAATTCTCACAACTTGAATTGCCCCTATTTGACTTCTAAATGCTAATCCTGCTAATTGAATTTAAAGGGACATTCCAGACAAAATTGGAATCTCCATGGATGCATTTCAGTTTTGAATAGAAGCATTGTTGTAATATACATGTATTAGCAAAAATGCTTCTTATAAAAGCTATAGCTGTTTCAAAAGTGTATTTAAGTATGCACTGTGCACCAGCATTTAAAACACAGCACTTTCTCTCAGAGAGTCCAAGGTACTTCCACCATCTGGTAATGATTCAGTTTAAAAGGATAGTAAAGTCCAAATTAAACTTTCATGATATAGATGGGGCATGTAATTTTAAACAACTTTCTAATTTACTTTTATAATCAGATTTGCTTTATTCTCTTGTTATTCTCTTGTTATTCTTAGTTGAAAGCTACACCTAGGTAGGCTCATATGCTAATTTCTAAGCCCTTGAAGGCCACCTCTGCATTTGACAGTTTTTCACATCTAGACGGCTTTAGTTCATGTGTTTCATATAGATAACATTGTGCTAATGCACGTGAAGTTATTTAAGAGTCAGCACTAACTGCCTGAAATGCAAGTCTGTCAAAAGGTCTGAAATAAGGAGGCTGTCAGCAGAGACTTGGATACAAGATAATTAGAGGTAAAAAGTATATTTCTATAACAGTGTTGGTTATGCAAAACTGGGGAATGGTAAATAAAGGGATTATCTCTTTTTAAACAATAAAATTTTTGGTGTTTACTAACCCTTTAATTGCTGACATAATACAATCCCCACTGGAGCTCTGAACAGCTGCAGTATTTAAAATGCTGGTGTACTGATAATATCTAGCTATGCTTTACATGCAGAGAAAAGGGGTAACTCTAAAACAGTGATACCTTTACTAGAAGCATGTTTGACAATACAGATATTGCAAATGTTCCTATTTAAAGATATAAATTTTGACCGCAATGTCTCTTTAACTGATAACTACAAAACCAAGTACTTTACACTAACAGAGCGTCCGTGGCTAGCTTTGTGATCTGTAGGCTACTCCAAATAAGACAAAAGGTTGGGTGGAGATAGGCAATTAAAAAACAATTGCAGCAAGCATGGTGTTTGTTTTACAAATGTTTACACTTGGCTGATATGTTCTATAGTAAGATGACACTAATGTATTGTAATAAAAAATAAACTCATGATTCAGATAGGGCATGTAATTTTAAACCACTTTCCTATTTACTTTTATCATCCAGTTTGCTTTGTTCTCTTGGTATTCTTAGTTGAAAGCTAAACCTAGGTAGGCTCATATGCTAATTTCTAAGCCATTTAAGGCCGTCTCTTATCTGAATGCATTTTGACAGCTTTTCACAACTAGAGGGCGTTAGTTCATGTGTGCCATATAAATAACATTGTGCTCATGCACGTGGAGTTACATAGGAGTCAGCACTGATTGGCTAAAATGCAAGTTTGTCAAAAGAACTGAAATAAGGGGGCTCTCAGAAGATGCTTAGATGCAAGGTAGACGTAGAGGTAAAAAGTGTATAAATATAACAGTGTTGGTTATGTAAACCCGGGGAATGGTTAATAAAGGGATTATCTATCTTTTTAAACAATAAAATTCTGGTGTTGACTGTCCCTTTAAGGATTTTTTCTGTCACGCCTAACAAGATGTTTTTTCTTGTAGTTACGGAGCACCTATGGCTGGCATCTTCCTTCTGGCCATCCTCGCCCAGCTGTGTCGGCTGTGTGCCTGCGGTGATGTTGATGCCGGTGTAATAGAGAAGGGCAGAGCCCAGCTACAGATGCTGCAGGAGTTTGCTAAGATTCCTCGCTTTGGTGACTGTTGGCATCGAGCCCTGCAAAGGGTGGATGTCGGATGCAAACAGCTGAACGAAGAGGAACAAAGCCGTATAGCCCTGGCATTTACACACTGCCATCTGGACAGGTCATTTTATATATGTGGTGACTCTGGCTTTTATATTTCGCCTGAAGCTAAATGTGGTACAGTCAGAGTAAACAGTCTAACACACAATAGATATATAGATAGATACATGGGATTTGCACTGATTAATTTTTTTTTAAATCGGTAAAATAATTGTATGTTGTTCCTCTAATTCACAATTCTTCACTGTAACCTTGTCTTGTTTATCACAGCAAACTGTTCTAGGATTGATTCATTTTTTAACCCTTTCAGGTCAGGCCGTGACTACCCTGCTTGCACAGAGAAGAGTTCCCTTCGTCAGTGCACACGCGGCATGAACTCTGTAGCATTTAACACTTACACGGAGTTCTTCACACACGCGCACAGCATCTGCTACTACCTGCAAAATGAGCTATGGCAGGAGCAGGCACAGGATGTTATTCTGAGGTGAGGTTACCTGGGAAATAATGTCTATTCTTAAAGGGACCATTAAATACAGTAAAATTGCATAATTGTCAAAAAATATACATTTCAAATGAGTAGTGTGACTGTTTGAGGACGAGTCTGATAAACTCAAACGTTCACAATTAAAGTGACTTGTGTTTTTCAAGACCACTCGAGTGTGCGCTTCCTTTCAGCCTATATATTCTATTTTTTTTGCTGCACCTTAGGCCCTTGTGTTGAAAGTATGGAGTGCACACGGATATGGAGAGAGAGAGAGATATCTATATCTATATGTCTATCTCTCTATCTATCTATCTCAAATTTCAAAGTTAAAGGGACAGTACAGTCAAAATGTAAACTTTCTCGATTTGGAATATGCCATTGTACGTAACTTTCCCATTTACTTCTATTACATTTGCTTTGTTCTCTAGGTATCCTTGGTTGAATAGTACATTTAGGTAGACTGATAAGAGCTTAGTAGTGTGCACGTGTCTAGCAGTTTATGGCAGCAGAGTTTGTAGCTATGTAAAACATAACAAATGGCTCGACACGTGCACGCTCCTAGCTCACCTAGGATTACTTTTTAACAAAGGATACAGTGAAAACTAAACAAAATTGATGATAGAAGTACATTGCAAAGTTGTTTAAAGTGTCCTGCTCTATTAAATCAATTTAAATTTAATTTTGACTTTACTGCTCCTTAAATACATTTTTTTTTTTTTTTCCCCTGTATCATATGGCAGCCATCAATCAGCCATTCACAAAATGCATATGTGTATATACTGCTCAGTAGGAGCTGGTGCTTCAGAAAGTGTAAATATAAAAAGATTGTGCACAAATTGTGTGTTCTATTTTAATGATGAATGTTTTTAGTTTTGGCTGGTGTTCTGTCAAACTCCAATTCCTCAAACTCCAATCTGACGTCACATCCGATAAGTCTTCTATGTTAATATCTGTTTTGCCTCTGGGGGGTGCACCGCTGATCCTCTGGCATACACCCCAAGTAGACCTTGGGGAGTGAGGTTTACAAGAGGGGCTTTGCCCCCCTTGAACCCCCAGGAGGCAAAATAGATTGTGTAGATAGGTGATTACAGTGCCCATCTGATTGGTTGTGAGTCCTGTCACTAACTGGATACGGACCAATCAGATGTATGGATTCCCCGGAAGTGACGTCAGATTAGAGTTTTCGATGTATTGGAGTTCTCGATAGAACACCGGGTATCATAAACCTTGGCTCTCCAGATTTTTTTGAAACTACATTTCCCATGATGCTCAGCCAGCTTAAAGTGTCTGAGCATCATGGGAAATGTAGTTCCAAAACCTCTGGAGAGCCAAGGTTGATGACCCCTAGCAGTAGGCAACTAGGGTAATAGTGCAGCTAACTATTGTTTACATTAATGTTTATAAAACTGCTTAAGCTTTATAATCTGATGGTTGAGATCAGGTAGACATTAGTTATAAAGTTTTATGTTGTGTGCTGTGGGCCTAAAAGGATTTTCCTGGTGAATCTGCAAATGGCACTTGAATACGTAATGCTGTGACTTATTTTTTCTCCTCTGCAGACTAACTGCAAGTTCTGCCAATGTTGCTCAGCAGCTGGAAGCCACAAACGTGATGGCGGAGGAGATGATGCAAGCACAGAATGCGACTCTGCAGTCCCAGGAGGAGATCCTAAGGAACGGACATCTGCTGAAGCAGACCCTGCAGGAGTCCACAATGGGTGAGTTACTTGTGTTTAGATCGGTCAGATGTCCTACAGGAGTGTCCGTCTACCCTTTGTTTTGTCATACAAAGTGGTTGTCTTTGAAGACTTACTTTTTAGATGTACTTGAAGAAAAAGAAAATCTCTGCAATAGTTAGACCCTTTGTACTTTGTCTGGCAATCAAAGTTTCTATTATCCTGTCCTTCAAGTGGATCGTTCTTTCTAAGAGGTTAAGTTCTTAGCCCCATAATTGTTGTACACTGTATCACCAGGCCCGGACCGGCCATAGGGCATACAGGGAAAATGCTTAGTGGGCCGGGCTCCTATATGGGCCTTTCTGCTATATACCACACTCTTAATACAAGTAACAATAGTAAAGATGTTGCCCATTTTGTAAAGCAGAGTGTACGTTTTCTGGCTGGCTGTTAAAGGGACAGTCCAACACCAAAATTGTTTAAAAATATAGATAACCTTTACTACCCATACCCCAGCTTTGTACAACCAACATCGTTATATTAATATACTTTATAACATTTAAACCTCTATATTTCTGTTTCTAAGCCACTACAGACAGCCTCTTATCACACGCTTTATTTGCTTTTCACAACAGGAGAGTGCTAGTTCACATGTGCCATATAGATAACGTTGTGGCTGACACTGCACTAATTGGCTAAAATGCAAGTCAACATATAATAAATAAATGGGCTTTTAAAAGAGGCTTAGATACAAGATAATCTGAGGTAAAAAGTATATTAATATAACAATGTTGGTTATGCAAAACTGGAGAATGGGTAATAAAGGGATTATTTGTCTTTTTAAACAATAAATATTTTGGAGTTTACCTTTTAAACAGAGGTGCTGCAGGATGAGAGATCTGGTGTATTATGGATACCTATCTGACAGAATTTTAACTGTGGGCTGCTCCGTCTTTAAATGCCTGGGCCTATTTTTGGTCCCAGTCCTGTGTATCGCAGCCATAATGTTGTGAGTAAAGATCTTGATGCCTGTGACCTCATCCTGCCTATCAGAGGTAAGTGATAACATGATGTTGGTTAGAACTAGGTTAAAGCCTTTGGTCTACAACCCTTCCTGGAATCCAGTGGGATAGATATTCTACAAACCCTTTGAGCGTTTTGCCTGTGTCACCCATGCTTTTTCCTTGTGTGAATATTTATTACTGGACTGTTCCTATTGCTGATTAATAATGCAGATCCTGTATAATTTGTAGGCGTGAAGCAGGCTTTTGAAGAGATGCAGCAGTCTGCCAGTGAACAACGCCTGCTCTTCTCTGAGATCTTTAACCGCATCACATTCCTGCACCAGTTTGTGGTGGGAGAATCTAACTCCCTCTATTCATTTCTTTACAATCTCATGGCCTGTGCTGCAGTCTTCCTGCTGACCTCCACACCTCGCACAGCTGGAGCCAGGTACTGCATCCTCATGCACAATTAATTGGTATTACCAGTACCAGCTCTCATGACCCACTAATAGGACATCATTTCAGGATATCTCCATTAAAATACAGGTTAATACACAGGGCCAACTAACTATAACTCCCCTGTGCTGTGTTAGACACCCTGACAATCTGCCAAGTTATGGTTCTTTGAGCTTTAGGATTGGAACTGAAGAGCACTAATCTCTACTGCAGTAACGTTGTCTGTTTCATTTGCAGGGTGATCCTGTTTGGTCTGATAGCGGCAAACGTGTATGTGGAAAGAACTATCTGCTCCTATATACTGGGAGGTGCTGATTCCAGCTTTGATCAGACGGTAATGACAAAGCACCAAACTTGTTATCCTAATAATGTCAATGTGATGGGCAAGAGAAGGTAGATAACTTGCTGCATTCATTCATACCAGTATGATGATACACGTCCCTTATTAAAAAAAAAAATACCTATATCTGTATGTAATTGACACAGATCTGCAAATCCATTCCACCTCAATCCATGCTTCCTTTTCTCTCTGTGCTCCTTCAGGAGAACATAACGTTCTGGGTTGGAATAATCCGTAAAGTCTCAACGTCTTTTGGCTTGTCCATTCTCCTCTATTTCTCTGTAACACACCGAGATGTGCAAAAGCAGAGCCTAGAAGTACTACAAGGTTTGCAGGAAACAAAGAACGAGCTGCAGAGCATACTACGAGAAGCAGGTACACCATTATTTCTGGGTGGATGGTAATGTTATCGTATGAGAGCTTAGTGACAGTAGACTCTGATCTAGATATGCTGCCTTAGACATAACCCATGTAACAGAATTGGTTCTAGACAAGTTGTATGCACCATGACTGGCTGTGTTCTCTTATTGCAGATAAGTGCAGATTGCTTCCATTAGACCTTTTTGTCCCATCAAGTAAAATTCTTCAGATAGAAAACCTTGTATTATTATCATCATTGTAATTTCACTTCCTTGGAGCAGTTGCATCAAACATCTGATAGTTTAAGGGACATACAAATGATTAGGAGGTACCAAGCTCAATGGTTCAAACTTAGGCATTACCCTACCTGTTGGTGTCCCCACACACATCTCCTGTCCATTCTCTTAGAAGACTGATCTATGGAGTTCTGGACTTCATGCAAAGTTATGGGGATTCCCCACAATAACCTCTGAGGACTCTGTTTTCCCATGAGACCATGATTCAGGCTAAGGACCTGATATTCAAAACCTTATCAGTATGGAGAGAAGTCACGCAAAATCTTTTTGGATATTTTTTTAGACCATGTATTGTAATGTAGGAGTCTCTGTTTCACATAAAGAACACTACATAGCAACATAAACATTTCTCAAGATAAAATTTGTGTTTCTAAAATTTTTTGAAGGGCTTCACCGTACCAATGAGACGTCTTAGAATATCTTGTCTGAGCAGTGAGGTTTTGAATATCTCAGCATTTTTAATTTTCATCTTTTTCATTTATTTTTTTGGTGAAGGATTGACTTTGACGATCCCCCTCTTCCTGGGAGGTATGAGGGAACTCTATCTCCCAGCTTGTAAAGCCCCTTTAAGCACATAAGTGCCTTCTAATTGCCCTACCTTTGTCAAGACAGGATATGCCAAGGATTGAGAAATAGATCTGGGCAAGAAGTTCTCAAAGAAGTGGTAGTGAGCAGCCATCCACTCCAATAAACTTGTAATCCACTGTTACAATTTAAAAGCAATGTCCAGGTGGCACTTAGTCACTACTTGGTTGTATAAAATATTTCCTACTTGTTTCCTGCTCTATTAGAGGGGATGTGTGGATGATGGTACCCCTATCATATATGGTGGTTCTGTCCTGGAAACTCTTTCGACCAAAACCTTTAAACTATCCCAACTCCTGGGTCTCCCGGAAAGACTGGTTCCTAAGTCTACACTTCTGCACATAACTTTCAACAAAAAGACTTTACGCCTCCAGTGATACTTAAATTTATACCCTGATGGCCACTAAACTTTTTTTTTTTTTTGCCATGAAATAAAAGAAGTAGGCTACTCTACTACACTTGGGTGGAAGTTCTTATTAAATAAACATACTCCACCATGTGTGTGTTTTTTTTTTTTTTTCTTTTCTAAATTCCAAGTTGTCCTGCAGTATGGGAGCCTTGAGATCTTGGCAGTTAAATAGGGATGTGTATTTGTCTAATTCGATAAAAAACAAATGCGGAATATGACGGCCGCCAGCATCATTCGGCTATTTTTGGAGCCAGATTTCTTGACCGTGCAATAAGATCTGGATTTACACAGATGTTAGTGTTGCACTTTCACAAGAAGAAATCCGGCTCCATAAATAGCCGAATGCTGCTGGTGGCCATCATATTTGTTTGCTGTGGAATACACATCCCTAAACATTGTTACAAAGCTTTTTGTGTGCATAATCCCCCCCCCACGACTGTTTGCTGTTCCATAATCCTAAGGAAGACTCTTTCCCCCCCCCCCCCCCCCCCCCCCAATCACACTATAAACACTTTGGACGCGATTTTATCAATCATGAGAGGACGGGGGCATAAATATTCACCCCATGTCTGCCTGAGCTCTCCTCTGGCAGGCAGCAAACCGCTGCCGGAATTTAACATTGCACACAAGCTCTACTTTTGCGCTCACATGCAATCCCGCCCCCTGCCCGGGCAGGAACTGTCAATCAACTCGGCTGGACAAGCCTGGGGAGATTTAAATTCTCCTGCAGTCATAGGGAGGAGAAGGGCTTGATAAATAGAGCCCTTTGTGTATTATAACAGATGTTGTTTTTGGTGCCTTTCCATTCTGGATGAATATATGCACCTTTTTGAACTATGTGATTTGTCATCTTTACAAGTATCTGTACATATGAGGTTGAATCTGTTTATTTTGAAAAATCTTCAGTAAAAATCTTTAGAGGGAAAAAAAAAAGACATAAAAGTGGGCAAATAAAACTGAGCACCTCTGCTTTATTCCTGCACCAGCTACGGACTATCTGTGGGGCATGCACATTAGTATCTGTACCCTGTCCAGAGCAGATACAGGAGTTAAGACACTGACACACTGCAAGCGGAGCAGCGCACAGCGTTTAGATGCAGCTGTGTGCGCTCAGTGTGTCCTGCCTTTTCATCTCTGAGCACTCTGCTGCATCAGGTTGCGTAGCTGAGTGCTCAGAGATTAAATATTTGAACTTCAGAAGCGATGCAAAGCAGCTGCTTTGCCTCGCTTGCAGTGTGTCACAGCCTTTAGACACGGGTGTGCACATTTTACATACAGGAGCTAGACACGGGTGTGCACATTTTACATACAGGAGCTAGACACGGGTGTGCACATTTTTACATACAGGAGCTAGACACGGGTGTGCACATTTTTAGATACAGGAGCTAGACACGGGTGCGCACATTTTACATACAGGAGCTAGACACGGGTGTGCACATTTTACATACAGGAGCTAGACACGGGTGTGCACATTTTTAGATACAGGAGCTAGACACGGGTGCGCACATTTTACATACAGGAGCTAGACACGGGTGTGCACATTTTTAGATACAGGAGCTAGACACGGGTGTGCACATTTTTAGATACAGGAGCTAGACACGGGTGCGCACATTTTACATACAGGAGCTAGACACGGGTGTGCACATTTTTAGATACAGGAGCTAGACATGGGTGTGCACATTTTTAGATACAGGAGCTAGACACGGCTGTGCACATTTTTAGATACGGGAGCTAGACACGGGTGCGCACATTTTTAGACACGGGAGCTGGACACGGGTGCGCACATTTTTAGACACGGGAGCTGGACACGGGTGCGCACATTTTTAGACACGGGAGCTGGACACGGGTGCGCACATTTTTAGACACGGGAGCTGGACACGGGTGCGCACATTTTTAGACACGGGAGCTGGACACGGGTGCGCACATTTTTAGACACGGGAGCTGGACACGGGTGCGCACATTTTTAGACACGGGAGCTGGACACGGGTGCGCACATTTTTAGACACGGGAGCTGGACACGGGTGCGCACATTTTTAGACACGGGAGCTGGACACGGGTGCGCACATTTTTAGACACGGGAGCTGGACACGGGTGCGCACATTTTTAGACACGGGAGCTGGACACGGGTGCGCACATTTTTAGACACGGGAGCTGGACACGGGTGCGCACATTTTTAGACACGGGAGCTGGACACGGGTGCGCACATTTTTAGACACGGGAGCTGGACACGGGCGTGCACATTTTTAGAACGGGTTATTTTGCTGCTTCTAAATGGGACAAATGGTAAACTTTTTAAAAAGCGATTACTGAAATTATTTTAGGATATGAGCTGTTAAAAGCAGGGGGAAAAGTTATTTTTATGTCCATTTAAATTTAAAGGGATTTGAATCGCAAACAAATTTTAAATAGTTTCCAATTTACTTCTATTATAAAATTTGCTTCGTTCCCATGGTAATCTTTGTTGAAGAGATGTCTATTAAGGTGTCTGGAGCACTATATGGCAGTTGGATAATCTTGAAAAACCACTGCCATATAGGGCTTCTGACGTGTGCATGCTCCTGAGTTTAAGCCTCTGCTTTTCAACAAAAGATACTAAGAGAACAAATACATTTTGCTAGAAGTAAATTAGAGCATGCAATTTTAAACAACTTTTATCTGAATCCTGAAAGAAAAAACGAAATTTATGCTTACCTAATGTATTTTTTTGACACGATGAGTCCACGGATCATCTTAATTACTAATGGGATATTCACCTCCTGGTTTAGCAGGAGGCGGCAAAGAGCACCACAGCAGAGCTGTTAAATAGCTCCTCCCTAGCCTCCCACCCCAGTCATTCGACCGAAGTTAGGAAAAGCCAAGTTGCAGAGGTGTCTGAATTTTACAATAACCCACAACCTGTCTAAAAACAGGGCGGGCCGTGGACTCATTGTGTCAAAAAAGAAATACATTTATCAGGTAAGCATACATTTTCTTGTCTTTTTTTTAAGACACTATGAGTCCACGGATCATCTTAATTACTAATGGGATTCAATACCCAAGCTAGAGTACACAGATGATACGGGATTAATAGATGGGACTGCCTGGAAATAAGAAACATGCCAGTGCCTGCGTCCTAACTGCCTTAATGTCCCCTACTAAAACTAGAAGAATCTGAGACCCAGTGTAACGAGGTTAGATGAACAATTAACAAAGTGCCCAAACTTTCTGTGAGATCCTCTCCCCCAGAAAGAAAGTTAGCACTTACCTCATTTTCTGCCTGGCAGCAAGGCAGTTCCCGGGTTTAAGAGGTCCTCTCCCTCCCATGGACCTGAAAATAAACTTAATTCCTGAGAAAAATCCCTATCCCTCAGGTTTTCAGGGTTAAGGCAGCAGAGTATGGGAGGCGCAGTGAGAATTATGTCCCACCAGTTCCCATTGCTTTAAAGCCACCAAAGCTCTACTGAAGAGACTGATATGGACTACGGCTACACCCTAGGACAAAGCAGCACAATCTTGCACTAATTTAAAAATAATAAACTCTTGATTGAAGAATCTTTTCTAACACCTCACTTTGCCATCTACTATCACTAACGCAGGCAAAGAGAATGACTGGAGTGGGAGGGAAGGGAGGAGCTATTTAACAGCTCTGCTGTGGTGCTCTTTGCCTCCTCCTGCTGACCAGGAGGTGAATATCCCATTAGTAATTAAGATGATCTGTGGACTCATCGTGTCTTAACAAAATAAATTGTGGTTTTCATATCCCTTTAAGATACCATAATAGTTGTGGGCAGGTCATGCCAGCCTTGTCGGCTGGCACTAATCACCTGCAACACTGGATTGGGAAATCTGGCAACAGGAAACTATAAATATGGTAGAACATCTTTATCACTTATAATATACACACACGGTGTGGTCAAATATTAGTGTTAATTGTACAAAACTGCAGTATCTTAGAATATGAATCTGGGATGTTAATATTTTCTAATATGAGTGACTTTCACTTTCTTTATACTTGGCAAGGCCTCAGTGGTCATGGCTTAGCTGGAGAGAGTATTTATGTTCTGCATATAAAATGTGTTCTGATCTATTCTGGTGAAGACTAATCCTTCTCTAGTTAAGCGAGGCACAGGATAAATTTAAAGCAAACCAACACTCTTACAAATAGCGATGAATATATTCACTAAACCTCAATTCAGGAAGTGATTTATAGTCTATTACAATAGGGAGGGAAAGCAAACCCCTGTAAGTCCTAGATACTTAGTTGGATAGGTGTCAACTAACTGTTCCAGGGCTCAAACAGCTGTCATGAGCCGCATCACATAGCCAGTGGGTGGGAAACGAGAGAGTTTGTATGTAGAGCTAGGTGTAGGTTTTCAGCTATCTCTATATACTAAAGTGTTGCCTGAGGATAAATCAAGGACACTGAATTAATTCTTTCTTTCCCATTAAACCATCCATCTGCAATTCTGTCCAGAGAAAATTCTGAACAAAACTGAGGTCTCCCAGGCAAAGTTTGTGGTGAAGGAGGACCTGCTGTTTGGTGATTCCGGTATCCCTGAGCCTTCGTTTTTCCAAGAGCACCCTATGCAGAACATGACTGACTCACTGTGCAGTGTACAACTAGGTGAGGCCTTCAGGACCCTTGCAGGGAAGTCTTATGCCATCCATTTTGACTTGTAGCCGTGATAGTTGACAAACTACTGGGCTTACTTTTATATAGTAACTGCAGCACAAAACACATGGGCAGCCGAGACCATCTCAGAAGGTAATAAGTAACCTCTCACATGCTGGAGCTCTTCACCCGGCAAACAGGAGCTAAATATTGCCGATGAAGGCCGATCTATATACCGACCATATACATGGAACTTTATGCAGATGTGTCATTACAACTAGAAAGTGACTCGCATATGTAAACACAGGAATGTGATTGGTAATGTAATTTATAGCCAAGAATGTTTTCACACACAAAGATCTGCACACTCTGGGCTTGCAAAATATATACAATATTAATTTAATGGTGACATTTCGAGGCATAATTGGGTCTGAGCAAGGGATGATTATGCCCCAAAACGTCACCATGAAATACAGTGTGTTTATTTGTAATCCCAGAGAGTGCAGTTCTTTGTTTTAATATTGCCACTCGTGGTTACTGACACCCTGGAAGATGTCCTAGGAGGTGGGAGTGCAAATCTCTACCTGTTTATAGATAATTAGCAGCATTTTCTGTAAGAAATGTTTATGTAGTAGGTTAGGTCCACCCATAGGAAGCGTTTTGGAATGTGGTTAACATATTTTCTCAGGCACTAGCATTTCGCCCCACCCCCTCAGCAAAAAAGTACTAGGTGGTTTAGGTGTGGATAGTAATCAGCGATAGTTGCTTGTACAATCAACTCACAGGTAGTAAGCTTTCTGCTCCTATGTACAGTGTAAGAATATGAATGTGTGTCTATTAAAGGGATAGTCTAGTCAAAATTAAACTTGTATGATTTCAGATAGAGGATGCAATTTTCTAATTTACTCCTATTATCAATTTTTTTTCGTTCTCTTGATATCTTTATTTTAAAAAGCTGGAATGTAAGCTTAGAAGCCAGCCCATTTTTGGTTCAGCACCTGGATAGTGCTTGCTGATTAGTGTCTAAATGTAGCCATCCAATCAGCATGCGCTAGCCAGGTGCTAAACCAAAAATGGGTCGGCTCCTAGACTTACTTTCCAGTTTTTTTAAATAAAGATACTAAGAGAACAAAAATAAAATAATAGGAGTAAATAAGAAAGTTGCTTAAAATTGCATGCTCTGTCTGAATCATGGAATTTTATTTTTGACTAGACTATCCCTTTTAATATGTATGTGAGTATATATATATATATATATATATATATATATATATATATATATATATATATATATATATATATATATATATATATATATATATATATATATATATATATATATATATATATATATATATATATATATATATATAATTTTTTTTTTTTTTTTTTTTTTTTTTTATAAATTTGGAAGACTGTAGTTAGTTAACTGAGTAAAATCAGTGCTAAACCACCTTAAAAGAAACAGGAAGGTTTCCCCATGTCATTCTCCTATAAAGGGACATTCCAGCCACAATTGGAATTCACATGGATGCATTTAAATTTTGAATATAAGATTTTATTGTAATATACATGTATTGGCAAATATGCTTCTAATAAAAGATAGCTATTTTTAAAAGTGTATCAGCATTTTAAACACAGCACTTGCTAAAAGAACCTAAATTGCTTCTACCCTCTGGTAATGCCTCAATTTGTTTATTGCTGACATGATACAGGCCCTACTGGCACTTTGAACAGCTACAGTATTTAAAATGCTGGTGCACTGAGAATATCTAGCTATGCTTCACATGCACGTGCAGAGAAAAATAACACTAATACAGTGATAACTTTTACTAGAAGCATTTTTGCTAGTACATGTATATTGCAAATCTGTTTCTATTCAAAGATGTAATTCATCTATGTGCATTTAAATTTTGACTGGAATGTCTAACGTGTGAACAGCAATGTATGTAGACATGGTTGTGATTGTTGGGGGCAGTTAGTTCTGGTGGCCAGGTAAATATGAACTAAAATAATTATATATAAACACACACCGCATTAAAACTGCAAGTGGTTATTTCTTCAGTGGAGGCTCATGTCACAAGCACGCCAAAGAGGAGAAGTCGCTCCCCATCACGCAGAGTCAGTCGCGGTCGGAGCTCCCGTGTCTCTGAGCCTGCTGTTTACAATATTCCTGTGCCCGAACCAACGGTACGTGATTACTACTTGCACTTTGTTGCTATGAGTCTCACTGGTGAAGGTCTGTTTTATTAATAATGGTGCACAACACGCCATTGTGTACGGAAACATTGCTTCTGCTCTTCCGTCATATCCTGCGCTCCACCCACCTGGCGTTGGATACTTTTTGTGTGTGCTAATATTCAAAACCTAATGTTAAAATTATAAATGCTGTAAAGTTTGTGTCTACCCTAGGATACTTCTTACACAGTCCAATCCAATGGACTCAGTTAGGACCCTATCTAGGGGGATAGGACCCCTCAGGAAGCCCCTAAATATCAACGTTAATAGACAAAGGGACTAAATCCCCCCCCCCCCCATATAAAGCACACCTGGCACAGTGATTCTGAACTAAAATGAGCTTGTTAGCCATGAATGTGTTTAGCAGCTTTTCTTGCTCTAGAGATCAGCTTATTTTGTAGCCACTAATAAGCAAGCACTATCCAGGGTGCTGAACCTAACATGGGCCGGCTTGTAAGCGCTCCATTCCTGCTTTTTAAAATAAAGATAGGAGTAAAATAAAGATAGGAGTAAATAAGAGCATGCAATTTTGGGTCTTGTATCCCTTTTAAATAAAGAGAACTCGGTTCTGTATCTCCCAGTCTTGATTAATAATGGTGTGCAGCACGTGAGAGAGAAGCCCTAGCAATACCATGTTTCTTTTTATTTCAGCGTGTAATGGGTGTTTTATTACTAATTTAGATATTTATTTTGTTCCTCTTGTTGCTATAGTTCCTACCTAATCTGTCTGTCCTGTAGCTGGGATCAGATCACATTTAGTGCTTATGCAGGTAGCTGCAGAATAATACATCACTATTCTTTCTCTGTTGCAGACTCCGCGGTACAACCTGCGCAGTGGTGCGTCTCTCAGCAGTTCTATGGCAGCCCAGTAACATTCCCGATAGGAAGCTGCAACCACCTGACACAGACTGTGCACTTTAGACAAATGGCCTAAAACTGTTTGACTTGTTTTAATTTTTTTTTTATGTGAAATAAAATTGTATTTTATTTATAAAACAAATCTGCTGCATTCTTTAACCCTTCGTACCTTTTTTTAGTAAATATAACCAAAGCAAACTCCTTGACAAATTCCAACCATATAACTTATGCATTTATTTTTAATGATATCCAGTTCCAGACAGTGAGCCACTATGTCCATGAGATTTTAGTTTGGCAATATTGTGTTCTAGTCATTGTCCTTGTGGATCACTAATGTAACTGTCCGTCAAGTTCTGTACATAATTACAGGAAACGCTGTCTCTCTTGTTCAGCTCAGTCATCAGACAGGCTAAAATTCATGGCCGATGTCAACGAATCGGATAGTTTTGTTGCAATTTTATCTGCAAAAAAAGAATAAGTGAAAGGAAAAATCTACAGCTGCTCTGTAATTTTATTGTGTACATATAATGCAGGTGCCCTATTGACTGCCCACTATGGAATTCACCAATCGTAAGGCAGATACATTCATTCTATATATTGCAATGAGTGCTCTTTGATGCACAGTTTTATGAGATGTGATATAAGCCTTTGTGTGCACATACAAAAGGCGGGAATGAACACTGTTGTATACAGGACACAAGGCTGGATTGGCCTACCATAGTGATCGCTAACCTTGGCACCCCAGATGTTTTGTAACTACGTTTCCCATGATTCTTAAGCACTCTGTAGTCTAGCTGAGCATAATGGGAAATGTAGTGCCAAACCAGAGGCGGCAAGGTTAGCGATCACTGGCCTACCAGGACACCAGGCTTGCCGGGGGCTGCAGCAGCTGGGACTGGCCAGCTACAATTTAAGGGGGCGATGAGGCGAAGCAGCTATATCACCTCAAAATATATATATATATAATTTTTTTTTTCTCTTGGAACTTTACATATTAAATAAACGGAAAATCCAAAAACGTTTTCATGATTCAGAGCATAATATTTTTAAACAACTTTCCAAATGTGCTTTGTATTTGTTATCCTTTGTTTGAAAAGCATAAAGTAAGCTCAGGAGTGTGCACGTGTCTGCATCAATATGGCAGCAGTTTTGCAACAATATTATACATTAGCAGGAGCACTAGATGGCAGCACTATTTCCTGTCATGTAGTGCCCCAGACATGTGCATGTTACCTATCTAGATATCTCTTCAACAAAGAATAACAAGAGAACAGAGCAAATTGGAAACTTTTGTATTCTCTATCTTAAACTATATTTGGGTTTCATGTCCCTTTTTAACTAAATCTTATTTCTTAGACCATGTACCATTTTTGTAGCCCTCCTTTTTAATGGTTTATAGCCTAGTTAAAGGGACAGTCTACTTCAGAATTTTTATTGTTTATAATCCCTTTTATTCCCCAGTTTTGCATAACCAAACTGTTATATTAATACTGTACTTTTTACCTCTGATTACCTTTATATCTAAGCCTCTGCAGACTGCCGCCTTATTTTAGTTTTAAGCAGACTTTCATTTTAGCCAATCAGTGCTGACTCCTAGGTAACTCCACGGGAGTGAGCACAATGTTATCTATATGACACACATGAACTAGCACTGTCTAGCTGTGAATTAATTTTTTTAAATGCACTGAGATAAGAGACGGTCTTAGAAATTAGCATATGAGCCTACCTAGGTTTAGCTTTCAACAAAGAATACTAAGAGAATAAAGCAAATTTGATGATAAAAGTAAACTGGAAAGTTGTTTAAAATTACATGCCCTGTCTAAATCATGAAAGTTTTATTTTGATTAGACTGTCTCTCTTTTTAGTATCGCTCCTTTTAATAGTTTCTAGGCAAATCACATTGTTTTGAGTGTCTTCTGCAGATGACCGTATAATAATTAAGGGAGTCACGGATTAAATTGGGTTGTAAAGAGCCTATTTAACAACAATCTGTTTTTGTTTTTATTAAAAATGTATTTCTGGAAAAAAATATTGGGGGAATGAGTGCCATTAAATCCCCTTGACAAAAATGGGGGTTGACCATTCTATGGACTCAATGGAAAATAGGGCTGGTCTTCAAATTTTTCCAGGGCTGCTTTTTATTCCTAGTCCAGCCCTTATCCAGAGGAAGACACAAATCACTGATGTCGCTACCCTCCTCCTTAGCACCATTACTTACTCGCTCTCTTCTGCAGCTTCTTCCTCCTCTTGCCGGCCGCACGCAGGGCCTGTCCTTGCTGTAGAGGGTCCACAGCACTGATCTCCTGCAGACTGGGAGCTCTGGGCACAACTTGCTCCTTTTCGGTTTGCGTTTTATTTTTTGTTTTAATTTCCACAGTCATTGGTCCAAACTAGAGCAGGAAAAAAAATCATTATGTTAACGGTATAATAAAATACGTTATTGCCGGTCGTCAATTTCAGTTTAAAGTAAATTGGGAAAAAACAACGTGAAATTCTAGAATAAAGTCAGAATTCTGAGATGAAATGCTTAGATGTAAATTTGAGTGTAATCTCTTTAACCCCTAATTACCAGCGACGTATGTATGCTAAAATTTAGCCACCAGTAGCAAGCTACCCAGGGTGCTGAACTAAAAATGGGCTGACTCCTAAGCTTACATTCCTACTTTATCAATAAAGATACAAAGAAAACGGAAAAAAAATTAATAGGAGTAAATTAGAAAGGTACTTACAATTTACTATCCCTTTAATGAGATGCACAATTATCAAGTTAAAATTTGGCTTTACAAAATCCTACGAGAGACCTTTGTAGCCCAGACTGATCTGTGCTATACACAAGTGTATTTGTCAGTGTTACCTCTGCATCAACGTCATCTTCCATAGCATCAATTGGCGCTTCCTCCTCTTCACTAGCTTCTTCCACTTCAACATCCTCCACCTCCTGAGCAGCACCGGTCGTCAGCCCTGATACTTCCAATGCAATACCCTGGGGTGCGGACTGTACCTCTGAGAAATGAGGGGCCACATTTAAACGCATCTTGAAATTGTTTCTTATGCAAATACAAAGAGAAATGCTCAACCAGGAACGAACAGCACAGGATCTGATTTTATCAGATGCCGTAATATGTGATAGTTATCCCCTATCCTAAGCTTATCTACAGGAAAAACTATCTTACATCTATTCTTGCACCTAGCGAGTTACAAAAATGGGCAGAGGGACAGTAAACTATTTGAGCTTTGGGTTAAGGAGCTGAGCAGCTTTAATCCATGTTTCAGTTGCAGGTCATGTAGATAGTTGTAAGAGAGAGAATTATATATCTGAAGAAGAATTTATGATGAGACTATAAGATGTCAGGATAAAGGTGTAGTCTATTTAATAGAAAGTTCTTGTAAAAGACGATGCATAAGGTATACGACAAGAACCCTTAGGGAGATAATTAACGAACATCTATGCAATATAGGGTTGAACAGGATACTCATTTAAATAAACATTTTAGAGAAACCCATAATAAGACTGTGACTTTAAAGGGACACTAAACCCAATTTTTTTTTCTTTCATGATTCAGATAGAGCATGCAATTTTAAGCAACTTAATTATTTACTCCTAGTATCGATTTTTCTTCGTTCTCTTGCTATCTTTATTTTAAAAGCAGGAGCCGGACCATTTTTGGTTGAGAACCTGGGTTAAGTTTGCTTATTAGTGGGTAAATGTAAGCCTCCAATAAGCAAGTGTTATCCATAGTGCTGAACCTAAAATGGGCAAGCTGCTAAGATTTACATTCCTGCTTTTAAAATAAAGATAGCAAGAGAATGAAAAAAAAATGATAATAGGAGTAAATTAGAAAGTTGTTTAAAATTCCATGCTCTATCTAAATCATGAAATAAAAAAATTTGGGTTCAGTGTCCCTTTAAATTTGAGGTATAGGTAAACTGAGACCAGATTGGAGGGGCAGCTACTTTGAGTGAAAGAGGCTGAATTGATATGAACTAAAAACTCTACATCTAAATGCTGAATTTGACATGTTTTTTTTTTATAATGATGTATATAAATTTGCTATGATTAAATGAGAATATGATTTTAAATTGGTAACAATTTTAAACTAATAAAGTATAATTTTAGGAATATGAAATAGAGCTTTGTTTTATTAGGAAAATACCACCTTAAAAAAAAAGCAGCCCACCTTCAGTGAACAAAGGCAAACTGTAATTAACCAATAGAATTATGTGACAATTCTGACCAATGACTAACAAGAATAGGATTTAAATGTAACTGAATAAATAGTAGGAGTATCTTGAAAAAACCCAAAGGGATGAAATGTATCAACTACATACTCCTCTATTTAATGGCAGATCATTACTAAATATAACATATATATTTAAGAAGGATTGACAATTGCTCTTACATAGATATTGAAATTCTTCTATGGAGTTTGTAAAGATATAAGAACAGAGAAGACAAGATATGAGCATTATATTGTCATTGCACAAAGGCCAGTTGCTATAAAACCAGACTCCAGAACTGTTTAAAGAAGGGACTTCTAACATAGGAAATGCCCCTGCAACACTTTACATAAGTTCGTAATAAAAATAACTAAGTAACAGCTATCCCTGGCAACTATAGTAACTGTTTTGCTACTAACGACATCCATCACGTGACCAACTAAGTCACATAATTTACTGAGGGGAGAGACCCGCCAAAGGAGAGGAACGCCACAGAGCGTCTGTTTGGGTTTCTTTGGAGAAGTGAACTCCGGTCAAACAGCTGGAGTAAGGATTAAAGCGGCCCATCCAGGGTTGCATCAACAAGGAACGCACACGGAAAGTAAGGTACCCTACAGTAATCAACACAAAGTGATTTCAAAGGGACAATTCACCCAAAACAAATCTCCCATTTAAATTGTTCCCAATGATCCATTTTACCTGCTGGAGTGTATTAAATTGTTTACAAGTAGATCTTTTACCCCTATGTTTGGCCTTAGAAATAGCTGATTTAGCCTGTGGTATCCCAACTTATACTGAAAGTTTTAATACTGGAGTCTCAGCTATTGAATAGCCTAAGTAAACTCAGCCAGCAGAAGAAATTACACCCCCAGTGGGGTGCAGGATAGTAAAGTACACAAAGTGATAACATAATGAGATCTGATATTACACACAGTAAAGTACACAAAGTGATAATATAATGAAATCTGATATTTCCTCCAAGCTCAACCCATTGCTATAGGCTGTGGTTTAAAAGCACAAAACCAGTTACTTCATATACACAAATAAACGTGAAAATGCAATTACTCATACATTTTATACTCTGCAGCAGGTGAAAAATACATTAATATAAAAACAATTTTACAGTGTACTGTCGCTTTACAATTTGACATTGTTTGGATATAAGAGTATGGACTAGGACTTTTATACATATTTAGAGATTCAGAAATTAATAAATATTTTTTTTTTTAGAAAAAAGGTAAGGATTTGTGATGTCCCTAGTTTGAACAATTGTTTTCATTAAATAAAAATTGCTGTGTTTATATAACAGCTCTTGTTATTCTATATGGTAAAACATTTTTATAAAGATTATAAATATCACTGATATATGAATAAAACTTGTTTCTGAGTAGCACTTCCTGCTGGAAAAGCCAACTTTGCTCTGCAGTAATGAACAAGACAACCCCAGACGACTGTTTCACCTTCTTTGGGCCTCATCAGTGAGGTGCTGCTATATTCCTCTAAGCACAATGGACAAGGATTCCCCGTCTAGTTTCTCCCATCCCCCTTAGGGAGACTTCCCCAGGGTCATTATGCAAACAGAAAGAGAAGCGCTCAACCAGGAACAAACCGATCCGTAGCTTGTTCTATGGCGAGTTACCACCTGGGAGCAGCCTCTTTTAGCCCAATTGTACTTTTCAGAGAGCAGAGCATTCCTTAAATGGATTCTACCATTGATCAGCAGTGCTCAGAGGGTCTTGAGTGGTATTTTCTACTGTGTGTTTAACCCCTTTCTGTGGGTTAAACACACAAAGGTGCGCAGGGTTGCTAGTCTTAAAATGGCATGCTCAATTAGAGCATGTAATTTTTCGACTATAATGGCCCTTTAACTGAAAAAGTTGCTTGTATTCTAAATTCCACTGAGTTTCTATAAAGTGATGGGCACTGCCATTTTTGAACATAAAATGTTTCTATTTATCTCTCTCTCCTGCTGAGGATGATTAAGGACAGTTATAAAACACGCAATAAGAGAATTTGCAAACAAGGCTGAGTGGAACATAGGATTGCTAAAGTAATTATCTAGCAGAGTTTCCATGCAGCCTTGTTTGCACAGTGTCTTTTATTGTCTGTTTGTCAAAGGGCAGCACTGTAACAGATCTTTAGGATACTCTCACACGATACAAATCTCCCACCCCTTAATATCAGAGTTTAAAGGGACAGTCAACACCAGAATTTTTGTTGTTTTAAAAGATAATCCCTTAATTACCTATTCCCCAGTTTTGCATAACCAACACAGTTATAATTATACACGTTTTACCTCTGTAATTACCATGTATCTAAGCCTCAGCAGAATGCCCTCTCATTTCAGTGCTTTTGACAGACTTGCATTTTAGCCAATCAGAGCTGTCTCCATGGTAAAGTCACGTGCAAGGGCTCAATGTTATCTATATGAAACACGTGAACTAATGCCCTCTAGTGGTGAAAAACTATCAAAATGCATTTAGATTAGAGTCGGCCTTCAATTAGCATATGAACCTCCTCCTAGGTTTAGCTTTCAACTAAGAATACCAAGAGAACAAAGCAACATTGGTGATAAAAGTAAATTGGAAAATTGTTTAAAATTACATGCCCTATTTGAAACATGAAACTTTTTTTTTGGACTCGACTGTCCCTTTAATGTATCTGTAAAACAGAGACATGATATATGCAACAAGACTATAATGTCTATGAAGTTACTGCATAATGTATAGTCACCTTTTATAGCTAGGGTTAACCCTGTGACTACCGATAGGGCTGCAACACATTGCAAAGCAAGAGGCTGCCACATCAAGGTTTTGTTTTATGAGATATGGGCAATAACTTAAACCCACATTTTTTCTTTCATGATTCAGGTAGACCGTGCAATTTTAAGCAACTTTCTAATCTACTCCTATTATCAATTTTTCTTCGTTCTCTTGCTATCTTTATTTAAAAAGCAGGAATGTAAATCTTAGCAGCCAGCCCATTTTAGATCTAGCACCATGAATAGCACTTACTTATTGGTGGCTGACATTTAGCCACCAATAAGCAAGCATAACCCAGGTTCTGAACAAAAAATGGGCCGGCTACTATGCATCACATTCCTGCTTTTTAAATAAAGATAGCAAGAGAGCGAAGAAAAATTGATAATAGGAGTAAATTAGAAAGTTGCTTAAAATTGCATGCTCTGTCTGAATCATGGAATAAAAAAAAATTGGGTTTAGTGTCCCTTTAATACTACTATAACGGCATCACCCTAACTCTTACAGTCTATGGACAACAAGGTATTAACATTTGCCGTTACTACGGTCCGCTAGCAAAATGCGTCCTCTAAGCTCCCTGTTACTCTTACTTGACAAAGACTCTTTATTGTCCATCTCCAGAGCTTCAAAGTCAAACGCCTTCCCCATTTCTGTGACAATCTCTGCGCTGATGTGCGTGGGCAGCGTATGGGTCTCTGGTGGATGTGTAAAGTAACTGATTTTACCGCTGTGAGAAGAGAACAGAAAATAAATAAAATATTAGAGTTGATCTAGCTGCAGCAGACTTAGGCATCGAAAACAGAAGCATAAACAAGCACTTCCAGCTTTAACACAATATGTTGAAGGTTGTGATACCTTTTAAACCTACTCAGTTTTACAACTTTCTAGTTTACTTCTAGTATCAAATTTTGCTTTGTTCATTCTGTGTCCATTGTTGAAAAGCATACCTAAGTAGGCTCAGGAGCAGCAAAGCACTTGTGGTATATAGCTGGTGACTGGTGGCTGCACATATATGCCTCTTGTAATTGGCCCGATGTGTAGAGCTAGCTCCTTCAATAAAGGATACCAAAAGGATGAAGCAAACTTGATAAAAGTAGTAAATTATGGAAGTTGTTCAAAATTGTGTGCGGTGTCTGAATCATGAAAGTAAAAAAAAAAAATGTTTTATATCCCTTTAAAAAAAAATAATTGCAGATACTATACAATAGGCATGTGCATTTAGCGATTTCTTTCTTAAAGGGATATGAAACTCAATTTTTTTTCTTTCATGATTCAGATAGAGCAGGCAATTTTAAGCAATTTTTGAATTTACTCCAGCCCATTTTTGGTTCAGCACCTAGGTAGCTCTTGCTGATTGGTGGCTAAATATAGCTTGTGGCACTGTACCCTAAGACAGAGGGCGCCACAACATGACCGCCCTCCCTGTACATAGCCTTACCGTGCGTTAAAATCTCCTGTTAGTAAAACATAAAATCTATTTGAATTAATGGAGCGCCTGAGTTTTTCTTGGAAGTGTACATTAAAGAGAATCGCACATATACGCCTGGTGCAAAGGTTTAATGCTCTCAGGAGCAGCTGTGATAGATACTGTAATTTAAACACTGCATAGTAAGATGTCTTATGTACTTTTTGCGTTTGATAAAATGAGCTCAAGATTTCAAAAGTATAATAGTTTTCTTCGTTTAATAACATTTCTGTTTTGTTTTTGAAGTGCTCCCTGGCTTAAAGGGACATAATACTCATATGCTAAATCACTTGAAAGTGATGCAGCATAACTGTAAAAAGCTGACAAGAAAATATCACCTGAACGTGTCTATGTAAAAAAGGAAGATATTTTACCTCACAGTTTCCTCAGCTCACCAGAGTAAGTGTTCTGTAAAAAGTTATCTTTTAGTTACTGGCCAGCTGCAGGTAAAAAAAAAAGAAGAAATGAACAGCAGCCAATCAGCATCAGCAGTGCTGAGGTCATGAACTATTTTACTGTGATCTCATGAGATTTCATAGTAAACTTCCTTAATATATGGGAAATAACATGAGTGTACATGAGGCACGCTACCTTGAAGGTCCCGGGACAGGCATACTGATTGGCTGCTTAAAGTTCTTTACAGTAGGGTGTAAAAATACATTCTGAGGTAAAATATCTTCCTTTTTTTACATAGAGATGATCAGGTGATATTTTCTAGTCAGATTTTTACTACAGCTATGCTGCATCACTTTCAAGTGTTTCAACATGTGGGTATCATGTCCCTTTAAATAAATAAAATAATCTGATTTAACTGAAAAAAACAAACAGATTTTCTTAAATTATTATTTTTAAATCATGTATTTTTATCCACCCTGGTACCAATACAGTATCCAAGTCAGAATCCAAAGAGTAGACAGCAACACACACACCAGCCAGAATTGGCAAACAATACAATGGTCTGAGGCCCAGGGAGAGCTTTGAGATTAAGCACCCAGGAACACAGGCAAAATATAGCTACGTCTGGTGTCTTTAAAAAGTTGTGGGAAAATAGTGCTCCAAGCTGACAACAAAATAACGCAGCCTAAGAGACGGAAATAAAGAATTCTACGCCTATAAAGACACTCCAAGCTTATTGTATAGCAACAGGAAGCGACATGACACAAACAATAAAACTACTACTCACCTCACCCAGTCTGTTAATACAGATTTAGCTGCCTTCTCATGGTCTGGTGTCCCACCTTTCTTCAGCTTTCCTTGTCGTTTAGCAAGCATGGCCAGAAACTCCAGCGTGTCTCTGAAGTCTGTCACCTTGTAGTGCTGCATGATCTGTGACAGAGAGGGAACATAATGAGGAATTGTGTATTCTGTACAATAGGTCAGTACAATGTTATATCACAGTGTCACAACAGGTCACATGACTAGAGGTACAACAGGTCAGTACAACGTTATATCAGTGTCACTACAGGTCACATGACTAGAGGTACAACTGTGTATTCTGTACAATAGGTCAGTACAACGTTATATCAGAGTGTCACAACAGTATATTCTGTACAATAGGTCAGTACAACGTTATATCACAGTGTCACAACAGGTCACATGACTAGAGGTACAACAGTGTATTCTGTACAATAGGTCAGTACAACGTTATATCAGTGTCACTACAGGTCACATGACTAGAGGTACAACTGTGTATTCTGTACAATAGGTCAGTACAACGTTTTACCAGAGTGTCACTACAGGTCACATGACTAGAGGTAAAACAGTGTATTCTGTACAATAGGTCAGTACAACGTTATACCAGAGTGTCACTACAGGTCACATGACTAGAGGTACAACTGTGTATTCTGTACAATAGGTCAGTACAACTTTATATCAGAGTGTCACTACAGGTCACATGATTAGAGGTACAACAGTGTATGCTCTGTACAATAGGTCAGTACAACGTTATATCAGTGTCACTACAGGTCACATGACTAGAGGTACAGCTGTGTATGCTGTACAATAGGTCAGTACAACGTTATATCAGTGTCACTACAGGTCACATGACTAGAGGTACAGCTGTGTATGCTGTACAATAGGTCAGTACAACGTTATATCAGTGTCACTACAGGTCACATGACTAGAGGTACAGCTGTGTATGCTGTACAATAGGTCAGTACAACGTTATATCAGTGTCACTACAGGTCACATGACTAGAGGTACAGCTGTGTATGCTGTACAATAGGTCAGTACAACGTTATATCAGTGTCACTACAGGTCACATGACTAGAGGTACAACAGTGTATGCTGTACAATAGGTCAGTACAACGTTATATCAGTGTCACTACAGGTCACATGACTAGAGGTACAGCTGTGTATGCTGTACAATAGGTCAGTACAACGTTATATCAGTGTCACTACAGGTCACATGACTAGAGGTACAGCTGTGTATGCTGTACAATAGGTCAGTACAACGTTATATCAGTGTCACTACAGGTCACATGACTAGAGGTACAACAGTGTATTCTGTACAATAATGCCTAAATTTAGAGTTGGGCGGTAGCCGTCAAAACCAGCGTTAGAGGCTCCTAACGCTGGTTTTTACCGCCCGCTGGTATTTGGAGTCAGTCATTAAAGGGTCTAACGCTCACTTTCCAGCCGCGACTTTTCCATACCGCAGATCCCCTTAGGTCAATTGCGTATCCTATCTTTTCAATGGGATCTTTCTAACGCCGGTATTTAGAGTCGTGGCTGAAGTGAGCGTTAGAAATCTAACGACCAAACTCCAGCCGCAGAAAAAAGTCAGTAGTTAAGAGCTTTCTGGGCTAACGCCGGTTTATAAAGCTCTTAACTACTGTGCTCTAAAGTACACTAACACCCATAAACTACCTATGTACCCCTAAACCGAGGTCCCCCCACATCGCCGCCACTCTATTAAACATTTTTAACCCCTAATCTGCCGTCCGCACGCCGCCGCAAGCTACATTATACTTATGTACCCCTAATCTGCTGCCCCTAACACCGCCGACCCCTATATTATATTTATTAACCCCTAATCAGCCCCCCTCAACGTCGCCTCCACCTGCCTACATTTATTAACCCCTAATCTGCCGACCGGACCGCGCCGCTATTATAATAAAGTTATTAACCCCTAATCTGCCTCACTCCCGCCTCAATAACCCTATAATAAATAGTATTAACCCCTAATCTGCCCTCCCTAACATCGTAGACACCTAACTTCAAGCATTAACCCCTAATCTGCCGACCGGAGCTCACCGCTATTCTAATAAATTTTTTAACCCCTAAAGCTAAGTCTAACCCTAACCCTAACACCCCCCTAACTTAAATATAATTTAAATCTAACTAAATAAATTAACTATTATTAAATAAATTATTCCTATTTAAAGCTAAATACTTACCTGTAAAATAAACCCTAATATAGCTACAATATAACGAATAATTATATTGTAGCTATTTTAGGATTAATATTTATTTTACAGGTAACTTTGTAATTATTTTAACCAGGTACAATAGCTATTAAATAGTTAATAACTATTTAATAGTTACCTAGTTAAAATAATTACAAAATTACCTGTAAAATAAATCCTAACCTAAGTTACAATTAAACCTAACACTACACTATCAATAAATTAATTAAATAAAATACCTCCAATTACCTACAATTAAACCTAAAACTACACTATCAATAAATTAATTAAATACAATACCTACAAATAAATACATTTAAATAAACTAACTAAAGTACAAAAAATAAAAAAGAACTAAGTTACAAAAAATAAAAAAATATTTACAAACATAAGAAAAATCGTACAACAATTTTAAACTAATTACACCTACTCTAAGCCCCCTAATAAAATAACAAAGCCCCCCAAAATAAAAAAATGCCCTACCCTATTCTAAATTACAAAAGTTCAAAGCTCTTTTACCTTACCAGCCCTTAAAAGGGCCTTTTGCGGGGCATGCCCCAAGAAATTCAGCTCTTTTGCCTGTAAAAAAAAACATACAATACCCCCCCCACATTACAACCCACCACCCACATACCCCTAATCTAACCCAAACCCCCCTTAAATAAACCTAACACTAAGCCCCTGAAGATCTCCCTACCTTGTCTTCACCATGCCAGGTTCACCGATCGGTCCAGAAGAGGGTCCGAAGTCTTGATCCAAGCCCAAGCGGGGGGCTGAAGAGTGACGTCCATCCTCGGGCTGAAGTCTGGATCCAAGCGGCGGCTGAAGAAATCCATCATCGGGCTGAAGTCTAGATCCAAGCGGGCGCTGAATTAGTCCATCATTGGGATGAAGTCTTCTATCAAGCAGCATCTTCAATCTTCTTCTTTCTTCCGGAGCCATCATCTTCCAGCCAACGCGGAAAATCCTCTTCTACCGACGCCTACTCGCCGAATGACGGTTCCTTTAAATGACGTCATCCAAGATGGCGTCCGTCGAATTCCGATTGGCTGATAGGATTCTATCAGCCAATCGGAATTAAGGTAGGAAAATTCTGATTGGCTGATGGAATCAGCCAATCAGAATCAAGTTCAATCCGATTGGCTGAGGGGTTAATACTATTTCTTATAGGGTTATTGAGGCGGGAGTGAGGCGGATTAGGGGTTAATACATTTATTATAGTAGCGCTCAGGTCCGGTCGGCAGATTAGGGGTTAATAAGTGTAGTTAGGTGGAGGCGACGTTGGGGGCGGCAGATTAGGGGTTAATAAATATAATATAGGGGTCGGCGATGTTAGGGCAGCAGATTAGGGGTACATAGGGATAATGTAGGTGGCGGGGGTGTACGGAGCGGCAGATTAGGGGTTAAAAATAATATGCAGGGGTCAGCGATAACGGGGGCGGCAGATTAGGGGTTAATAAGTGTAAGGTTAGGGGTGTTTAGACTCGGGGTACATGTTAGGGTGTTAGGTGCAGACGTAGGAAGTGTTTCCCCATAGGAAACAATGGGGCTGGGTTAGGAGCTGAACGCGGCTTTTTTGCAGGTGTTAGGTTTTTTTTCAGCTCAAACAGCCCCATTGTTTTCTATGGGGGAATCGTGCACGAGCACGTTTTTTAGGCTGGCCGCGTCCGTAAGCACTGCTGGTATCGAGAGTTGCAGTGGCGTTAAATTATGCTCTACGCTCCCTTTTTGGAACCTAACGCACTGAAAACCCAGCCATTCTGTGAACTCTAAATACCAGCGGTATTTAAAAGGTGCGGGGGGAAAAAAGCACGCTTAGCTAACGCACCCCTTTGGCCGCAAAACTCTAAATCTAGGCGTATGTAAGTACAACGTTATATCAGAGTGTCTGACACTACAGGTCACATTACTAGAGGTACAGCTGTGTATTCTGTACAATAGGTCAGTACAACGTTATATCAGAGTGTCTGACACTACAGGTCACATGACTAGAGATACAACAGTGTATTCTGTACAATAGGTCAGTACAATGTTATATCAGTGTCACTACAGATCACATGACTAGAGGTACAACTGTGTATTCTGTACAATAGGTCAGTACAATGTTATATCAGAGTGTCACTACAGGTCACATGACTAGAGGTACAGCTGTGTATTCTGTACAATAGGTCAGTACAACGTTATACCAGTGTCACTACAGGTCACATGACTAGAGGTACAGCTGTGTATTCTGTACAATAGGTCAGTACAACGTTATACCAGAGTGTCACTACAGGTTACATGACTAGAGGTACAACTGTGTATTCTGTACAATAGGTCAGTACAACGTTATATCACAGTGTCACTACAGGTTACATGACTAGAGGTACAACTGTGTATTCTGTACAATAGGTCAGTACAACGTTATATCAGTGTCACTACAGGTCACATGACTATTGGTACAACAGTGTATTCTGTACAATAGGTCAGTACAACGTTATATCAGTGTCACTACAGGTCACATGACTAGAGGTACAACAGTGTATTCTGTACAATAGGTCAGTACAACGTTATATCAGAGTGTCACTACAGGTTACATGACTAGAGGTACAGCTGTGTATTCTGTACAATAGGTCAGTACAATGTTATATCAGAGTGTCACTACAGGTCACATGACTAGAGGTACAACAGTGTATTCTGTACAATAGGTCAGTACAACGTTATATCAGTGTCACTACAGGTCACATGACTAGAGGTACAGCTGTGTATTCTGTACAATAGGTCAGTACAACTTTATATCAGAGTGTCTGTCACTACAGGTCACATGACTAGAGGTACAGCTGTGTATTCTGTACAAAAGGTCAGTACAATGTTATATCAGAGTGTCACTACAGGTCACATGACTAGAGGTACAGCTGTGTATTCTGTACAATAGGTCAGTACAACGTTATATCAGTGTCACTACAGGTCACATGACTAGAGGTACAACAGTGTATTCTGTACAATAGGTCAGTACAACGTTATATCAGTGTCACTACAGGTCACATGACTAGAGGTACAGCTGTGTATTCTGTACAATAGGTCAGTACAACGTTATATCAGTGTCACTACAGGTCACATGACTAGAGGTACAGCTGTGTATTCTGTACAATAGGTCAGTACAACGTTATATCAGTGTCACTACAGGTCACATGACTAGAGGTACAGCTGTGTATTCTGTACAATAGGTCAGTACAATGTTATATCAGAGTGTCACTACAGGTCACATGACTAGAGGTACAACAGTGTATTCTGTACAATAGGTCAGTACAACGTTATATCAGTGTCACTACAGGTCACATGACTAGAGGTACAGCTGTGTATTCTGTACAATAGGTCAGTACAACGTTATATCAGTGTCACTACAGGTCACATGACTAGAGGTACAGCTGTGTATTCTGTACAATAGGTCAGTACAACGTTATATCAGAGCTGTGTAGTCTGTATAGGTCAGTACAACATTATACCAGAGTGTCTGACACTACAGGTCACATGACTAGAGGTACAGCTGTGTATTTTGTACAATATGTCAGTACAACGTTATATCAGTGTCACTACAGGTCACATGACTAGAGGTACAGCTGTGTATTTTGTACAATATGTCAGTACAACGTTATATCAGTGTCACTACAGGTCACATGACTAGAGGTACAGCTGTGTATTCTGTACAATAGGTCAGTACAACGTTATATCAGTGTCACTACAGGTCACATGACTAGAGGTACAACAGTGTATGCTGTACAATAGGTCAGTACAACGTTATATCAGTGTCACTACAGGTCACATGACTAGAGGTACAGCTGTGTATTCTGTACAATAGGTCAGTACAACGTTATAGCAAAGCGTCTGACACTACAGGTCACATGACTAGAGGTACAACAGTGTATTCTGTACAATAGGTCAGTACAACGTTATATCAGTGTCACTACAGGTCACATGACTAGAGGTACAACAGTGTATTCTGTACAATAGGTCAGTACAACGTTATATCAGTGTCACTACAGGTCACATGACTAGAGGTACAGCTGTGTATTCTGTACAATAGGTCAGTACAACGTTATATCAGTGTCACTACAGGTCACATGACTAGAGGTACAACAGTGTATTCTGTACAATAGGTCAGTACAACGTTATATCAGTGTCACTACAGGTCACATGACTAGAGGTACAGCTATGTATTCTGTACAATAGGTCAGTTCAGTACAACGTTATATCAGTGTCACTACAGGTCACATGACTAGAGGTACAACAGTGTATTCTGTACAATAGGTCAGTACAACTTTATATCAGTGTCACTACAGGTCACATGACTAGAGGTACAGCTATGTATTCTGTACAATAGGTCAGTACAACGTTATATCAGTGTCACTACAGGTCACATGACTAGAGGTACAACAGTGTATTCTATACAATAGGTCAGTACAACGTTATATCAGAGTGTCACTACAGGTCACAGGACTAGAGGTACAGCTGTGTATTCTGTACAATAGGTCAGTACAACGTTATATCAGTGTCACTACAGGTCACATGACTAGAGGTACAACAGTGTATTCTGTACAATAGGTCAGTACAACGTTATATCAGTGTCACTACAGGTCACATGACTAGAGGTACAACAGTGTATGCTGTACAATAGGTCAGTACAACGTTATATCAGTGTCACTACAGGTCACATGACTAGAGGTACAGCTGTGTATTCTGTACAATAGGTCAGTACAACGTTATATCAGAGTGTCACTACAGGTCACATGACTAGAGGTACAACTGTGTATTCTGTACAATAGGTCAGTACAATGTTATATCAGTGTCACTACAGGTCACATGACTAGAGGTACAGCTGTGTATTCTGTACAATAGGTCAGTACAACGTTATATCAGTGTCACTACAGGTCACCTGACTAGAGGTACAACAGTGTATTCTGTACAATAGGTCAGTACAACGTTATATCAGTGTCACTACAGGTCACATGACTAGAGGTACAACAGTGTATTCTGTACAATAGATCAGTACAATATTATACCAGAGTGTCACTACAGGTCACATGACTAGAGATACAACAGTGTATTCTGTACAATAGGTCAGTACAACGTTATATCAGTGTCACTACAGGTCACATGACTAGAGGTACAACAGTGTATTCTGTACAATAGGTCAGTACAACGTTATATCAGTGTCACTACAGATCACATGACTAGAGGTACAACAGTGTATTCTGTACAATAGGTCAGTACAACGTTATATCAGTGTCACTACAGGTCACATGACTAGAGGTACAACAGTGTATTCTGTACAATAGGTCAGTACAATATTATACCAGAGTGTCACTACAGGTCACATGACTAGAGGTACAGCTGTGTATTCTGTACAATAGGTCAGTACAATGTTATATCAGTGTCACTACAGGTCACATGACTAGAGGTATAGCTGTGTATGCTGTACAATAGGTCAGTACAATGTTATATCAGTGTCACTACAGGTCACATGACTAGAGGTACAACAGTGTATGCTGTACAATAGGTCAGTACAACGTTATATCAGTGTCACTACAGGTCACATGACTAGAGGTACAACAGTGTATTCTGTACAATAGGTCAGTACAACGTTATATCAGTGTCACTACAGGTCACATGACTAGAGGTACAGCTGTGTATGCTGTACAATAGGTCAGTACAATGTTATATCAGTGTCACTACAGGTCACATGACTAGAGGTACAACAGTGTATGCTGTACAATAGGTCAGTACAACGTTATATCAGTGTCACTACAGGTCACATGACTAGAGGTACAACAGTGTATTCTGTACAATAGGTCAGTACAACGTTATATCAGTGTCACTACAGGTCACATGACTAGAGGTACAACAGTGTATTCTGTACAATAGGTCAGTACAACGTTATATCAGTGTCACTACAGGTCACATGACTAGAGGTACAGCTGTGTATTCTGTACAATAGGTCAGTACAACGTTATATCAGTGTCACTACAGGTCACATGACTAGAGGTACAACAGTGTATGCTGTACAATAGGTCAGTACAACGTTATATCAGTGTCACTACAGGTCACATGACTAGAGGTACAGCTGTGTATTCTGTACAATAGGTCAGTACAACGTTATATCAGTGTCACTACAGGTCACATGACTAGAGGTACAACAGTGTATTCTGTACAATAGGTCAGTACAACGTTATATCAGAGTTTCACTACAGGTCACATGACTAGAGGTACAGCTGTGTATTCTGTACAATAGGTCAGTACAACGTTATATCAGTGTCACTACAGGTCACATGACTAGAGGTACAACTGTGTATTCTGTACAATAGGTCAGTACAATATTATACCAGAGTGTCACTACAGGTCACATGACTAGAGATACAACAGTGTATTCTGTACAATAGGTCAGTACAACGTTATATCAGAGTTTCACTACAGGTCACATGACTAGAGGTACAACAGTGTATTCTGTACAATAGGTCAGTACAACGTTATACCAGAGTGTCACTACAGGTCACATGACTAGAGGTACAACAGTGTATTCTGTACAATAGGTCAGTACAACTTTATATCAGAGTGTCACTACAGGTCACATGACTAGAGGTACAACAGTGTATTCTGTACAATAGGTCAGTACAACGTTATATCAGTGTCACTACAGGTCACATGACTAGAGGTACAGCTGTGTATTCTGTACAATAGGTCAGTACAACGTTATATCAGTGTCACTACAGGTCACATGACTTGAGGTACAGCTATGTATTCTGTACAATAGGTCAGTACAACGTTATATCAGAGCTGTGTAGTCTGTATAGGTCAGTACAACGTTATATCAGAGCTGTGTAGTCTGTATAGGTCAGTACAACGTTATATCAGAGATGTGTAGTCTGTATAGGTCAGGACAACATTAGAGCATCTGATACTGATGGAGTTCACCAAGACAGGCGGCCTGTACTGTATGTTACAGATACTTCTGGTTCGGTCTCTTTTCTATAATACTAGCAAAGGGCAAACACATTTAATGGGATTGCTGCCTACTGTATTCCCATGATACCAGAAAAGTGCTATGTGCAAGTTTCATGCATTTGGTGCATGAATCTTGACTTTGACAGCGTTTTTGAATCCTTTGCAGCAGTTAAACACATAGTAAAAGAAGTATTCCATGTATAAATAAAATGTTCTATTACAATGGAGCATATTTTTATACCAGAATATCCACTTAATTATCTGGTTCCTTTCATGCCACCTCTGCCCTTCCCGCTATATATAAATGATGGTATTGACATATGTTTTTCCTCATTTCTTAGTTTTATTTTAGTTACTTTCTCTAACTTTATTCAAGGTCCTCCCTTCCTAAAGATAAATATTTCATTACATACAAATGTATACTTAGTGCATCATGTGTGTTGTCTGAGATATATAAAGCTAACTAATGGCTTTAAACGTTACACTATATATGTAAATAATGAATGTCTTTACCCTGATCACAAGGCCAGCATGTTCTTCCTTATTTCCTTCAATCTTAACAAGTAAACAGTAAAAAGCCACTCACATTTACAAGCTATTAGGGAAGAGCTAAGCTAGCAGGGACACACCAGTGCTCTGGTTGATGGTCGGTACCTCTGGGTGACCCCTGTGACTGACCCACCTGCTCTTTGTTGCATCGCCTCAGTATGGCTTCTACTGGTCCCACAGGGTCCATCAGCTGCTCGATCTTCACACAGTTCCGCAGAATCATTGCTGCGTCAGATGTTGAGGTTGCCATGACGATGCCAGGGCAATCTAGAAGCTTAATGTGTTTGTCAAGGTGAACTTCCTGTAGACACCTGGGTAAAAATAGGAATGTTTGGGGTTAAATCATTGCAGATCAGTGCTACAAGCTGTCACTATCCTTAAAGGGACACTGAACCCACATTTTTTCTTTTGTGATTTAGATAAAGCATGCGATTTTAAGCATCTTTCTAATTTACTCCTATTATCAATTTTTCTTCGTTCACTTGCTATCTTTATTTGAAAAAGAAGGCATCTAAGCTTCTTTTTTTGGTTTAGTACTCTGGACAGCACTCTTTTTTTATTGGTGGATGAATTTATCCACCAATCAGCAGGAATAACTCAGGTTATTCGCCAAAAATGGGCCGGCATCTAAACTTACATTCTTGCATTCAAACCAAGAGAATGAAGACAATTTGATAATAGGAGTAAATTAGAAAGTTGCTTAAAATTGCATGCTCTATCTGAATCAAAAAATAATTTTTTTTTGGGTTCAGTGTCCCTTTAAAGTGACCATGACAAATGATAATTACAAATGTTTATGTATAATTTTGTACAAACTGTTAATCACAATTTCCTCACTTACTTGGTCACTCCGGGGGTGGCTCCAACACTACAAGCTCGCGCTCTCTTTAAACTGTTGATCAAACTGCTCTTGCCGACATTTGGGAATCCTGTAAATAAAAACAAAATAGACTGAAATTAATCCATTGCAGACCACTCATGTTTATAATGCCACCACCTTCCCATGTAAGAGATCTGTGGTATTATCGTTGCCTGTGCAGTTCTTGCTAAAGCTTCCTCGGCCACATACAACATACCCACAACGCCCACTGTAATGGAGGTTTTGATATCCTGGTTGCGACAGTAATTTCCCAGAAGCTTCATTAGCGAATCGGCTCCTATACAAGCACCTGAGCTCAGCAGATCCTCGGAAGCCTGTGTCACCGGCACGCGGCTTTGTTGCTGCATAATAAAGTGAGAGTCACAAAAAGAAAACAAGACAGATGCACAGGATTTGCTTGTTTGTTAAGTGGAATCATATTTTGGCCTCATTAATGGAACATAAATTAAAGGGATACTAAAACAATTTTTTCCTTTAATGACTCAGATAAAGCAGGCAATTTTAAGCAGCTTTCTAATTTACTCCTATAATCAATTTGTGTTTGTTCTCTTGCTATCTTTATTTAAAAGGCAGAAATTTAAAGCTTAGGAGCCAGCCTGTTTGTTTATTGGTGGCTAAATGTGGCCATCAATAAGCAAGCGCTATGCAGGGTGCTGAACCTAAAATGGGCTGGCTCCTAAACTTTACATTCCTGCTTTTTAAAATAAAGATAGCAAGAGAACGAAGACAAATTGATTATAGGAGTAAATTAGAAAGTTGCTTAAAATTGCCTGCTGTATCTGAGTCATTAAAGGAAAAATGTGGGTTTTGTGTCCCTTTAATAAGCTCAGGAGTGTGCACGTGTCTGCAGCACTATATGTTAGCAGTTATGCAACAATGTTAAACATTAGCAAGAGAACTAGATGGCAGTGCAATTTCCTGTCTTGTAGTGCTTCCGGCATGTGCATGTATACCTATCTAGGTATCTCTTCAACAAAGAATAACATAAGAACAAAGCAAATGTGTTAATAGAAGCAAATTGGAAACATTTTTAAAATTGTATTCTCTATCTAAATTATGAAAGAAAATGTTTTGGTTTCATGTCCCTTTAAATACATCTGAAACCTTACAGCTAATTGAAGAACATGTCATTCAAGCCATACAGCCAATTGAAGAACATGTCACCCAAGCCATACAGCCAATTGAGGAACATGTCACCCGAGCCATACAGCCAATTGAGGAACATGTCACCCAAGCTATACAGCCAATTGAGGAACATGTCACCCAAGCCATAAAGCCAATTGAGTAACATGTCACCCAAGCCATAAAGCCAATTGAGTAGCGTCACCCAAGCCATAAAGCCAATTGAGTAACGTCACCCAAGCCATAAAGCCAATTGAGGAACATGTCACCCAAGCCATACAGCCAATTGAGGAACATGTCACCCAAGCCATAAAGCCAATTGAGGAACATGTCACCCAAGCCATACAGCCAATTGAGGAACATGTCACCCAAGCCATAAAGCCAATTGAGGAACATGTCACCCAAGCCATAAAGCCAATTGAGTAACATGTCACCCAAGCCATAAAGCCAATTGAGTAACTTGTCACCCAAGCCATTCAGACCTACACAGTACCTGCTCCTTGCCAAGGTGCAGTCTGAAGAACATACTCCGGCAGCTTTACTCTGTTATTGGCAAAAATCAGGGCTGATGGCAAAGTGTTCTGTTCATGTACCATACATGGGTGAAAGGCTTATAAAGTAGTGCAAACAAGGACATGGGATACAAGGGTGGCTTTCAGCAGAAGTGGTAACTAAATTAATATTCTCTTGAATGGGTGAGAGGTTACTCATAATATAGAACAAGGTCAGAAGTACCATGTTGGTCTTGTATGGCTATACATTGTCTGAGGTGTGCAAAGACTGAAGGGAAAGGTTGAACACAAACAAAAAAGAGAGACAATACCAGGTTCTTGTTCTGTTGCTGAGTTGAAGCTTTGAATGCCACTGTGGGAAACTCATTTCGCAGATACTTCAGCCAATTCTCTATAATGGGCTTGGAGACCAGATCTAATGAAAGAGAAAATCAGAGACCAGTGAGGACTGGAGACTATCAGAAATAAGTACTACTGAGAGAGAGAGAGAAGAAAGAGAGAAGAGAGAAGACGAAGAAGAGAGAGAGAGACAGACAGACAAAGAGAGATAGAGAGAGGGGTGAGAGAAAGAAGAGAAAAGAAGAGAGAGAAGAAAAAATAAAGAGAGAGAATAGAGGGAAAGAGAGAGAAAGAGAGAGGAGAGAGAGAGAGACAGAGAGAGAGAGAAAAAAAGAGACAGAGAGAGAGAGAGAGAGAAAGAAAGAAGAATAAATATATTGAGTGGGATGTACTGCCTATCTCTAAATGAGAATCAGAGACAAACCCATTGAGGACTTGGGAATATCATAGGGAGGTGCTGCTCTAAATGAGATAGACACGGCTCCTACTGAGCCCGTGCAAAGGTGCACAGTATATACATACATATACATTTTGTGATTGGCTGAAGGCTGTAAACTGTGATGCAAGGGGAGGGGAACATTAGAGTAACTTTGCAATTTACTAGAAAATATTCTGCTGCTCATTTCAAATTCAAAGTAAGTTCTATGGCATTGTCTTTTTATTGTGTATGTGTCAATTATACAATATTTAGTGGTCCTTTAATGTCTATGTTACTGTTTTACACAACGCTGACTACAGACAATTTTAATACACAAAATGGCGGTAACAGATTTTCCTATTAAAATACTTAAACCTTATTTTTATGTACACTGGCACTACTGGGTAATTCTGACCTTGGCACATACCTATTTTATTTAACACAAGCACCAGCTTCTTGTCAGTGCCACTCTGTACCACCGCCTGCTCTACCTGCGGGCATCGGCAACCCAGCGGGTCCCTGGCATCCAAAACCTCCAAAATAACGTCAGCCGCATCCACCACCTGTAAAAGAAAGCGGTAAATTATATGATATAGAAACTTTTTCAACTCTTGTCCGTTCTTTTGAGACTAAACCATTAAAGTAGAATTGCATAATTAACAAGATTATAATAAAAAGACAATTAAATAACACTTGCTATTATTTTTAAATAAGTAGTAAATTTGTTTCTGACAAATTTATTTTCCCCCCATTTGCAGGGCCCGTGTATCATGTGACAGCCATCAGCCAAACACAGACTAGTATACGTATACATGCTCAGTAGTAGCAGGTGCCTCAGAAAGTGTACATATAAAAATACTTTGCAATATTTGACAATGGAATTAAATTGGAAAATAGCTTAGAACCTCTGCTCTTTGTGAATTATGTAGGTTACATTTTGACTTTAATGTCCCTTTAATTACATAAAAAAGACAGATCATACCATAGTAGTAGCTGTAAATATTTCATTACATGCTTCATATAGCAAATCTTTTTCATTATATTTAAACAACCAAAACGAAGTAGGAAGATCTTCTTGTTCCTATCCTTTAACTAACTTGTTTAAAGAGACAATATCTATAATGAAGTATACAGGCTAGTATAGTAGATAACTGACTAAGGGTACCCTTATTCAAAGTTGGGTCAGTCTGGCTGGCCAATTCATGCAAACTTCTTGGCACATTATAGCAATTATTTGTTCTCTTGCTATCCTTTGTTGAAAAGCATACCCAGATAGGCTCAGGAGCAGCAATACACTACTGGGAGCTAGCGTACCTGATGTGTCCAACTTGTTCCCAGTAGTGCATTGCTGCTTCTTCAACAAAGGATGCCAAGAGAATGAAGCACGTTATAATAGAAGCAAATTGGAAAGTTTAACATGATATGCTCTATCTGAATCATAAAAGGAAATGTTTGTGTTTCATGTCCCTTTAACGTGACCGTGTATATATATTTCCATCAGCTGCATGTATTCATTGTATTGTCCTGCTGTACAAATGATTACAAGGCTACTACTGAAGCTGTACACATCAGGGAGTCATCGTGTGGGTGGCGACGCTACCGATTGGCTGGGCAAGTTGCCAGTTACATATCTAGGCAATGCTTCACTCCTCATTAGTTTTGCTTCATGAAACAGCAGCTTGTGACTATAGCTGTGCTGGAGTTAAAGGACGTGAAATCCAATTTTCTTTTCTTTTTATGATTCAGATAGAGTATACAATTTTAAACAACTTTCTAATTTACGTCTATATTCAAATTTTCTTTATTCTTTTGGTATCTTTGGTTAAAAAAGCAGGGATGCAAGCTAAGAGGCGTGCACCTGTCTGCATCACTATTTCCTGCTATGTAGTACTCCACACACCTAATAGGTATCTCTTCAACAAAGATTACCATGAGAACAAATTTGTAAATAGAAGTAAATTTGAAACTTTTTTTTTAAATTGTATTCTCTGTCTGAGTCACAAAAGACCTTTTTGGGGATTCATATCTCTTTAACCTTTTCACGCCGTTATGCCGTTGTATTCCGTCACTAGGCTTTAAAGCCGTTATGACGGAATACGTCATAGCTAACAGCTGTCCTGAAGCCTACTGCGCTTGCAGGATTTGATCGCGGTCTGGAGGGCGTTCCTAGCGTCATAGGGACGCCCCCCAAACCCAATCGTGATTTCAATTTGTCTACATCGGAACGTTGTTCCGATGTAGACTTTTTGACCCGGTCACGAAAGGGTTAAAAAGGACAGTAAAAACCTTGAAATTACATAACATTTGTGTTGTGGTGCTATAGAATAACATACCAGCCAAGTCTAAACGTTTTTAAAACAAAATAACACCATTTTTATTGCATTTGTTTTTCAATACCAAAACTCCTCCCACCAATCCGGGCTTTAGTCCACAGACAACAAGGCTAACGACTGTCATAAAGTTAGTATACAATATATTGTTTTTTTAGTTGTTATCTGATAGAGCCAACTAGGGATAGATATGGAGTAAAGTTAGTCCTGAGATGTCACTAGGGTGCATTTCAAGTTTTGAGAAGTAGAACTTACGTGAAAAGAGGGCAAAATAAATAATGAACGTACACTGCAAAGTTTTTTTTATTATGCATAACTAAACATGTTATATAATCATCTCAATGTGTTTACTGTCCCTTTAATACTTTTAATTTATTTGCCTTCTCTGCTCCTGTTTTTGGTTTTCTATTAATGTATAACCTGGAAAATGGATCTGAAAAATATGGTGGCTGACGATTACCTCAGCACAGCAGACTTTACTGCAAGATATTTGCAGGGAAATCACATCACATTATTAATAAAGTATCAATAACTGTACATCCTTAGAGTGATAATTACACACAGATGTGCCGCTGCCTTATGGTATATAAATAGCCTGAGAATTGGTGCTACAGAATCAGTTTTCTACTCATACCGTTAGAAAAAATGCAAAAAAAATGGCTGCCTTAGCGTC